>NC_048409.1:26144622-26165757 GCF_013103735.1 Etheostoma cragini
ACACACACACTTACTTAAATCAAAGGAACTCTTGTTCACTTAAGGGGGGGGGACGAGAAAGAGAGAGCACTGCCACTTCCTAAACGAGTTAACCATTTGGACTGTCAGGGCCAACGGCATGTCTGCTGCACACACACATGGACACAAGGACAGGAGCACACACACAAAGGCAGGAAGCCTCAAAGTAAAGAAAGGCATGTGCAGAAATGCCAAAACCTAGCACACGCACACACACAAAACCAGAACATCCTAGTAGTATTGAGCTAATCCATCACTGGACCAAGACCTGGCAGCACTGCATACTGGGTAATGCCACACTGAGGAAGTCAGGCTACCTAGCAAGACACAAGATGGCTGCACTGGACACGTTTATTCAAGCTACCAGGCAGAATTTCAGGAGCAGGGACACACCTCAACTGCACTTCTTCTGGCATTCCTATAAATACTCCATAAATCTTTCCTTTCTCCTGTTTGTAGGGTCCTAACTGTGTCTCCCCGGGTGCTACAGCGGATTCCCTCCCGAAGCATCCCCACAAGGCAGTCAGCAAACAAAAACTACAAGCAACGTCCCGCTTTGCACACCAATCATCATTTGTTAATACATTCTTCACACGTATCTACTTGATGGTGGGGTCCTTTCTATTGAATAAGGAATTATCGGACAGTGACCCAGATCACCAATGTGTTTTTTTGTGTTTAAAAGTATTCACACTGCTACAAGATCTAATAGTAAAATCATCATTCTCAGGTGCATGAAGCATCTTAAGAAAATATTTTGCTTTAAAATTGCACAAATCTATTTATGTTAAGTCACATCTTCTGATATTCCTTAAAGATTTACAGCTTTTTCTATCTCACAGAAATTTCTACGGCTCTAAAGAATCCATTCAAGTCTGGTTTCTGTTCGACAAACATCCTTAGAAAGACGAATACGCCAAAATAGTTGAGGTATTCTCAGCGGGGACTTTTTTATGGATCTACAGGCTGAAAATGTATCAAGAGCAATGTGCGAAATCAGGTAAAACTCCGGGTGCTTTATCTTCTTACATTTGTTGCTTCAGACTGAACGCCATTTTTGGATCAGTAACAATATTTTCACCAAAAAAAAAGCTTCTCTTCTTGTACCATTTAGCTCCTTTTCTCTGATTTTCAATAACTGCACTGTAAAACATTTGGATTATCTAGATTGGATTAACCTGAGGAGGAGCAACTTCACTGTGGCAATATCAAATATCAAATACAAGTTTGATAGAAGTGGACTGAACATATGTTCACGTGAAGTGTTTGTGTGTTGTTCATTCTCTACTGACCTGTAGCAGATCCTACTATATCCCTGGAGGGGGACTCAGACATGGCATCGGCAAGTCTCTCCCGGAGGCCTTCGTCGCTGGCGTCCGCTGAGCCGACGTTGTGCCGTGGCACGCCAAAACTCTCCGGCCAGCTACCACATACTTCCAGCAGGGTTACACCCCGCCCGTCAAACGTACCTGCATGAAAAAACCATACACAGGGTTAAGACTCTTAGAATCCCCAAATAGATTAAGGGGTTCAACAATATTTGCGGTTGTATATATTGCAACTAACTGTTGGTACAACTACACAGAATTGGTATTGGGGTCGACCCTGACAATTGGACTGAATCAAATATATGAAGCCTGAGCCATTCCTGATTCTATGATTACTACCTTAGGTGCATGACATGAACTGAGCGATGCAATCAGAAGAACTTTGGGTTAAACCAGTGGTGGAGCTAAGCAAATTTACTCAATTAAGGTACTTAAGTATAAATACTTGTTCTTTACTTGAGTATTTTTTTTTTTCTCATTTCATTTTCACTTAATTTACTTCTATTCCAGTACACCTCAGAAGCAAATAATGTATCTTCTATTCCACTACATTTGTCCGACAGCTATAGTTACTTTTTTATTTGGACATAGAGACCCACACACCCAAACACGCACGCACGCACCTACACACACACACACACACACACACACACACACACACACACACACACACACACACACACACACACACACACTTGTAAGCACAACACAATCTTCATGCCTGTCAAATCAAATCCACACAGACCTACACTTCGCCTTAATCTTTTCTCCGTTCTGTCTGCCGTAATTTCTGCAATCAGAGCGATCTTGTGCTTTGGAGCCAGAGAGTCTGCAACCTGTTTCTCTGTCTGTCTGTGTGTGTGTGCATGTGTGTGTTTGTGTGTGACAAGTCAGGCAGGCAGGCAGACCATAAAACTAGTTTATTCTATTAGTGTGTTCATTTGAATTGGTCACTGTGCCTGCCAGCACTAGGAGGTTAAAAAGGCTAAAATGGATGATTTAGAGGTAATGTAAATAAAATGCACCTGTGACTCAGCACACTAAAAAAAAAACAATGCAAACACATGACCTCATGGCTTTAATTGCTGCTCACCATCATCATCACTTCAATTCTGTAGATAGGCATCTCTCTTCTTGTTACCACGCAGATAAATTTGTGACAGCCAGCGGGACAGAGAAAATGACATTTTGACAATGACTGTTCTCTGGTGGGAGAACCAGTCAGGGCATTCAGTGCAGATTGGAACTGGGACATATTAAGGGCGGCCACCTTCTCACTTTAATCTGAAGTCCGATTCGGTGTCAGAGAAGTTGTGCTTTTATGAGTAGACTGGGTACGTGCCATTCACCCACCACAGGGGTCAGTGGGTCATTATTCCCTAAGGAATTTTGTTTAAAAGGTCCAGCAGCCAAATTCTTAGTTGTAAGACATTTATAGATGAAAAGCCAAATCAATAATCATGCTCATTGATGAATACTTATTGTCGATCAGCATACTTGCCAACCTCTGGACATGATATTCTTCAATTTGTGGCAGAGCTTTGTTGCACAAAGTTTTAATTATCCCAGTAATGTACAATTAATCTAAAAGAACCAAGAAAGGTCTCCTAGCAGTGATCATGTAGAATCGGAATGACATGACTCATATGACACGACATTAATTTCCTTATCAACAAGTTATCAAGTGCTTGGCCCAAATCTAATAATAAAATAAAAGCATTTTTTAAACTTGTTAAAAAAACTTGAAAGGACGCTTGTTATATTCTTACCCCATGTAAACTCTCTATCTTTCACTGTGTCTGTCTCTCTCTCAGGCAAGTGGACACACACACACACACACACACACACACACACACACACACACACACACACACACACACACACACACACAGGAATGTTTCTCTAGTGGTCTTGTGGGTATCAGCAAAACCCCAGTGAGAAGGCAGACAGGATGACTTCAAAGGAAAAAGTACAAAAGAGGACAGAAGAGATCCTCTTTTCCTGGAAAGACCAGCATCCATGTGTCTATGTCTGTATCTATGTGTGCTTGCTGGAAATACAGAATACACGGATGGACGTACAGCAGATTGAGGGTAACTGGTAACATCAAGACATCTTCAACAACAAGAAAAATCGTTTAAAGTATTCAGTTTCTGGCTAGACTAAGGGTGCTTTCACTACTGTAGTTTGGTTTATTTGGTTCAGATCAAGGCCAAAGATTTTTACATTTTAGCAGTTTTCAGCTGTTTCTTTTCACCCCACGTTTCCTCTAGTCCAAATCAGTTGATGAATTGGTAAAACAAACTGTCAGACTGCACGAAATGCAACAACACAAGTCATGTGACAACATTCACATTCATTGGCCTAGTGGGTCTTTCAACGTTTACTAAACTGCTCTTTGATTGGTCAGAATTAACATGTGAGGAAATTCTAACGGTACTCATGGAAAAAAAGCAAAGAGAAGAGAAAAAGTCGGCAGACAACACGTCGCTTTTGCAAATCATACTCTGGAGAGTTTACTGCGCAGGTTGAAGGTAGCCATGGTCATCATAGCACAGCGCAGCTGACTACGGCAGATGGTTTAGTCCAAAATTGTGCAGTACTTCCAACAGTTGAGTCTGTTTGAGGTCAGATCAACGTTACCTTTCATCCATCCAAGCGTACCTTGTTTGGCCCGCTTTTGGTGTGCATCGGAGTGAGATTTCTGCATTTACACTTGCCCAAATGAAGCGCACCAAGGGGGAAAACAAACGCTAGTGCGATTCAACTAAAATAAATGAGGCAGGTGTGAAATCCTTTTAAAATATCAGAGACAATTCTGATATTTAATTCAAAATCATTTATATTGTAGCAAATGATTGAAATGAACGCAATGAAAGCCTGATTGTAAAATGCTTCAATCCTTACATTCTACAAGTCCACCCACATACTAAGACTTGTGTGGGTAGTTTTAAAAAAGTGGATTTAATTTATAGGCATGTTTTAAAAAAGTGGATTTAATTAATAGGCATGTAAAACTTCTGTCAAATTGTCAGCTGGAGGTTTTAGCGCATTATATGTTATAAGCAAAGAGCCATACTTCACTTGGTAACCCTAAGCTGTGCTGTCCAGATGGGCCTTGACAGCTACAAAATTCAATTCAGCCTTTACAAAAACACACGTATACACACACATCCCAATCATCCAGCATTAAATCAACTACGGTGCAGGACATAATAACATCATATCACCTCGAAGGCACAGGCCTGTTTTTTTTACACACGCACGCGCGCACACACACAAACACACACACACACACACACACACACACACACACACACACACACACACACACAGAGACACAGACACACACGCACACACACACACACCTAACAGGCTCTCATGACTGGCTTTGATGGAGGGCATGCTGGCACTAAAGGGGAATCCTTTGAAAAATCAATCCAACACACACACGGCTGCTTCTGAAGTGCAGCAAAGTTATCAGGAAGCTAAGCCACTGTGTGTGTGAGAGTAAGTGTGTGTGTTTGTATGCTTTTGGAGGTTGGTCAGTGTTATCACAGTAGGGAGCATGGAGGCCCGTGCAGGCTCTCGCCCCAGCATTAGCACCTGTCACCGGCCTGCGGCAGGACTGAGATTGGCCAGGCCTCAGGGAATGTACACACACACACACACACGCACACACACACACACACACACACACAGTAGTCTGCTCCCTGATAGCCGGTGAGCTAGGCAGATCAAAGGTTTTGGCAGCAGTGGCTTTTCTGGATGATAAGAGCTTGGCAGAAGGTTAGGAAGAGCTTTATGTTTATCAGACCAGGCTTTGACCAATATGCTTACTTGAAGGCCGATACAGATAGTTTAAGACTGAAACTACCATTTGCTGATAGTTGGGTTAATGCTCGGCCCAGTTTTATTCTGGAAAATATGAATGAATCTTTCTAATTGGAGTTGAATTTGTTGATAATAAATAAATAATGCTCCCAATTGCTTTCCTGTCCCTAGACTCAAACAGACAAAAAAAAATTGTAAATGGACAGTTTTTACATGATTTCTTTCATTTGTAACAATATATATATAAAGAAAATGTATATCATCTTACACATGCCCTCATTAAAGAGTTATTGGTCACTGTAATCCTTTTGTTTCCTATTCTGTCTCTGGGGAAACCTCTTCCTAATGTGAAATCCCGATCTGGCTCAAAATGATAAAGTCTAATACAACATGCCTGCAACAAATCCCACCTTCAGGAGGGTTGTAATGTTCAGTTTTTGTTCAAACTGAACAGTTAGCTTGACAGTAGCACGGTGCAAGATGTTTTGTTTTCTTTCCTGACATGACTCATGGGCCAGAGCTTGTGCACTCTCCCTGGTCAAGAGCGTAAAGCAAAACACTGACCTAATTAGAACCTGTTCTGCCGTATAACATCCAAATCCCACCAAACGGAGTAAATTGTAAAGTCACACAGACACAAAAAATGTATCTATGACATTACGAAATGTATTGAATCCCACAAACGGACAATAACATTGAGGCCTTATTTTTAGAATAATATTTAGAATACTTTTTTTTAATACTTTTAAAACCCTGCCAGTACCCAGGTATATGTCCTTGTCCTTCCAAATGTGTTCACTGACTTTTTATAATTCTTTTTAATTTCTCTTGAAATATTTGAAAATGTGACGTTGGCAGGAACAGGATTCAAAACACATGCATTGGATTGCTGTTTTTCTCTCCATCATGTTAAAACCCAGCAGGATTAAAAGCCACTCTCCACCCAGCTGTTCGTCCCCACATACTGGCCCTACTTATCCCTTCAGCCAGTGCTACTTTCCTTAAAGATTTAATCACACTGCGGCGGGATGATGTGTGTGTGTGTGTGTGTGTGTGTGTGTGTGTGTGTGTTTACCCTTACAACAGGGGCTTAGGATGCCACAGTTGGATGTGAACATATAACATGTGCCCCTCTCAAACACATACTAGTATCAGTGCTTTACTGTTGTACTGTGGCCATTCATAATGATGATTCACTGAACTTTTTCTTCAACAGAAAAGTGTTCCAATAAAAACAGCAGAAAACTAAAAGCCGAAAGCATCAGACAAATGTCAAGGAACAGCAAGAGACTTGGTTGTTTATGACCAAATTACGAATTGCTGTGTGACCAGGGTAATCCGCGTCATGTCCTGTCTGCTGCACGCTCTACCCAGCGCCACACCTCGCCTAAACCAAACAGGGTATTTCCAGTAAGTGAGAAAGCATCCAACATTTGAGAAAACTCCCGCCTAGAGGGGGCGTGATTCCTCGGACATTTTTATGGAATTTATATGTGAAAATTACTCAAGAGAGATTTAGGATAAGAACACAAAAATGTTCTCGCATGAGGCCTGTTGAGCCTTGAAGCTATTTCTTGAGGCTCCTGGTAGACCAACACCTTGACCTAGACTTGATTTAGCCTTTTTTTCCATAAAGCTGTTACCCTTTGCGCGCACACACACACACACACACAAACACACACACACACACACACACACACACACACACACACACACAAAGTTCTAAGTCCTCATGCCACTGTTTCTGGGTTACCTGTGCAGTTAAGATGCTAATGCCTGGTTAATGCTAATTCAATTAGGCTTTAGTGCAAGGGGGCTGATCGAACTAATTCCTTTATTATGGGTGCTGTAAAATGTGTAATGGTGCTTGCATGGGTGTGTGTGAGAGAGAGTGTGTACTCATGTTACTGGGAAGGCAAGCACTGAGAAAACAGGAACAGGCTGTTACTAACAAACAGATCATAAATCAGCTGGGAGTTCAGGTGGGAACTACACCGAGTTATCAGGCACACCTCTAAAATCTAATGTGATCCAATATAACAGCTTTGCAACAGATTCTGTATTTGTAAAGCTTGTATAATGTTTAGGTTTTGTTAAGACTCCACCAGAGAGCTGTCAATTCAACTCCATGGTCATTTTGAAGAGTAGTTTGGTGTTACATTGGGCTGCAATTTAATGAGAAGTCCTGGAACCTTCTGTTATTTGCTATTGGACGGCAATCAAAGGTAAGTCACCATGACAACAATGTGTTAAAAAACAGATGAAGATTAAAAAATAAATACTTTTCAGTAGGAAAGGCAAGCAGTCAAAGAACATTTTTGACCGATGCTTCATCTGCGTTCAGGAGGCAGTTTTTTATACAGGTTTGACAACAAATATTTACATTATTAATCATGAATTTTTTCAGCTTCTGAAGTGTGCATGACAAAATGTTTGAGAACCATTGGATTACGCAATTTACATCCACCTGTTGGTTTCAAGCCATTCTGGCTGATTGATGGGATGCGGCCGCAAACTAAGCAATGCACCAACAAAGGTAATGAAAAAAAAAAGACTAGTAGCAGTATTAATTAACTAGTATTTAAAATATTAAAAGGTGCATTTATGAGGAAAGTAATGCATGATGAAAATAATAATCTGGGTGGCATAACGTTTTTACCAAGTGCACTTGTTACTTTAAATTAGACGTAGATTAATGTAATATGTGGAAACTGGGCTGGATCTGAACACATTAAATGTACAAAAAAATACAATTCTGCCTGTTTTTTGCGGCTGTGGTTAGGGGGAACCTCCATGGCATGGAGGTTAAATGGCATTGAAAGGTCATCTTAAACTCAGTACATCATTTCAGTCTGGTATTCAATGTACGTACATTCCAGCAAGGTGTTATTGCAGAGTACATTCATTAATTCATACTCAACTGCAATGACACCGTTCACATGTTATATAGATTACTTACAGAAACACACTTTTAAAGCCTTTCACTTTCCCACATACGTCCATGACTCTGCTGTGAACCCACACTGACATCCCTTCAGGCTGTGTGTGTCTGTATGTGTGTCAGAGAGACAGAGAGCGAGAGAGAGTGTCTCTGATATCCTCAGGGAAACACTGAGAGTGCTAGCTAGCTGGCGGAGTAGGTTTGTGGTGCAGTGTTAGTGTTAATGGAGATGTAAGCTCACAGGATTAGCACCCAAAGGTAGGTATGTGTGTGTGTATGTGTGTTTTTGGCCTTTCTTTCATTACATTAAGGCCACTGCCTTTAAATCATTTAGTCCCTTTGCAGTCTCAGTGGTGTCGGTTAAGTGTTAGTAATCCCCATCAATACTGGGGTCTGCCTTCAGGCACTTTACTCACTACCACACACACACACACTAACAAGTGTGCTTGTACACACACCAAAACATATGGCATTCAGATTTGAAGACGCATTAACCTGCATGTAGTTAATTGCAGAAGAGTCCACAGACTACACTGACACAAACACACACACACACACACACACACACACACACACACACACACGGTTAATTTGAGGCGAGGTGCGTTGCTCACTATCAGGCTTAATGCTTTAACTGCAAGCTATGGCTTGTATGTGTCTGTCTTAGCACCGCGTTATCCCACAATCACACACAGATACACTCTCTCACAGACACATACACAAAAAGAGGTTTCCTTGATCGGTCCAAAGCAGATATAGAGTCTCTGCTTATTGGATTATTCATATCACCTCAAAATGTTTGTTACAGACAACAAACAATGCCTAAACTCAGAACTGAGAGGCAATTTGGTATGGTAGAGGACATTGTAGGAATAGTGAGCTGATTACTGACTGGCGCCGGCAAGTCCATTTGCCTTTGATCCCCTATCGAACTGCCCAGTCGTCGGACGAAGCGGGGGGGGATCATCGAGAGAACTTTCTCTAAACCTAACCTTAATATTTATGTACATCAAAACCTGAACTCTAAAATCAAGTCTAGAATGCAGTTCTCACAACCACCAAAAAGGTCCTACTTCCATTAAGATAAGATAATAAGATAATTTGTTTATTAGTCCCCAATGGGGAAATTACTGCACTACACTCTGTGTACACACTTTTTGTTAGTACTCACACACAGGCCTGAAATACACACACATGCTCAGGACCTATACATGCACTATACATGGAGAGATGTCAGAGTGAGTGGGCTGCCAGCTGAACCAGCGCCCTGAGCGGTCGGGGGGGTACGGTGCCTTGCTCAAGAGCACCTGGCAGTGCCCAGGAGGTGAACTGGCATCTCTCCAGCCACCAATCCATGCTCCCAACTTTTTGGGTCCATACGGGGATTTGAACCAGTGACCCTCCGGTTCCCAACCCAACTCCCTATGGACTGAGCTACTGCCACCCCACCCCATTACTTGTTTTAGCGGTTGAGCTGAGCTCAAGATGGACCATCTCGGAGCAGGTACAAAGGCCACAGACTCACCAGGACTCACCTGCCATGCTGGGCTGATGTGACAGGCCAATCCAAGCCGAGAGCCATACTAAATATAAAAAACATTAGTTCTAATTAGGGCAAAAACTCTGTTTTTCTCAGTTTGGTGAAGAACATGATTGGCATGCACAAAGCCTAAGGGCCCTATTTTACCCATCTAAGCGCATGGTGTGAAGCGTATGGCACAGGTGCGTTTAGGTCGTGTCCAATTCCAAAGACGTGGAAAAAAGTGCACAAATGACAATGACAATGCAGGATACTATTTTAATAATCAGTAACAGAGGAGACAACGGGTTGGAGGTAAGATACTAATCCAGTCTCTCGCCAGACTCAAATATGTAAAAAAACATGCTGGGACAACATAAGGAGTGAAATAGGAGCAGGATGGGATCTGGTATTCTTTCTCTTTGGATTTTGCAGGACCGGATTTTTTTGGGGTGCAGTCATGTGATTGGAACATGCTGGGAGTATTTTTGTGGGCTCAGGATGGGATGGGAGAGATGTCCCCAGTTTGTACCGCATTACTATTATTTACACCGTAATATTTTAATTTAAAATATTTTGCATGTTTGTGTGCTGCAGCGCTGCAAGATAGCAATATAATAACAATAATAATACTAATGTACATATTAATGGTTTTAAAGGAAATGTTAAAGATATCGGTGTATTAAAGAATAAGAGAGGGTGTTATGATGGTAAGGCTTTTGTATATACAGTATACATACACAAACGTTTTATATACATGTCTCCTTCATCACAGTATATTGTCATAGAGTGATACTTGTGCCATATGCTTGCGTGTCACAGGCCTGAGTGCTGATGGCAGAGCACATACACGCTCGTGTTTGCACACAGATCAGGTAAACACACATGGACTGTGTGTGTGTGCATGTGCTTTCTTGGGGGCTGAGTGTGCTGGTTTGTTAGATCGTGGTGTGCAAACAGGGCTTTTGTGAACATATACAACAATACATAAACCCATATACAACCACAGATTTTTAAAGTGTAGGACTGCAGTCCAAACAGGATCAGACACAAACAATTCCCCTAAGGTGTGTCAACCACTATTTAAAGCACGTAATTTGGCCCACATAGCACAAAATGGAAGTGCTATTCAGAGAGGAAAAGTAGTGAAGGTAGCTGGGTTGTTCCAATCTAGGCACCGAATGTGATACCATTGCAGTTTTTCTGCTCAGAAAAAAGGCATATTGGCACATCAATGTGTGTGGTCTTAGAATCCAAATAAACAAGCGCAGGATTTGTGGATGTGTGTCACATGCTAGCAGCAATTATTGAAGAGTAGAGGTGACGTTGATGAAGAAATTATTTTTGAGTATTTTGAGTATTTTTGGAGACTGTGCACTAGACAGCCAAATATGAGTTTATGAGAGACTGAGTAAGTCAAACTCATACAGGGACTGTACAACAGCAAGGTAACCTCAGTGATCTAAGAGGGTTTTGTTCTGCTGACAAGTCAATAGAAAAGACCAGAATAAGACAGTTGCCGTTTAAAGGGCACAGAAATATGCCACATTGGGTCACATAAAAGATCTCAGATGAACACCTGTATAATATTGATAGCAGAAACAGTGTGGTCAGAATGATCAGGCATGTAGTATCAATGTCAACACTTCTTCAGCAACATTATTAAAATGTATCAGAGTCTTATTCAGAAACTTGCATGAAGATTGTCTTCATCTGGATAAAGGAAACCTGGTCAGACCAAGCACAGACAAAAATAAAGGTGAAGCCCAACATAGGACACAAGACAAGAACAAATGGCAAGCAATAGTCAGTTTTCTATGTCTAACTCACAAAAATGGGATAATAAAGAGATTAAGAGACTGTGAGTACATTTGAAGCTTGGGACAGGAGATGCTTTTATATCTCAGATAAAGTTTGGTGTACTTAAAAAATCAGGCTGGCTTCAAATTTACACAGTTGTAGAGGGGAAAGTAATATGCTGATAGAAAACAGCTGACAATGATTAGGGAACTTACTGTATCGACTTGCTGATTTTGACAATGGCATATATATATATACACACACACACAGACACACACACACGGTTAATTTGAGGCGAGGTGCGTTGCTCACTATCAGGCTTAATGCTTTAACTGCAAGCTATGGCTTGTATGTGTCTGTCTTAGCACCGCGTTATCCCACAATCACACACAGATACACTCTCTCACAGACACATACACAAAAAGAGGTTTCCTTGATTCATAACCCTAACCTTAATATTTATGTACATCAAACCCTGAACTCTAAAATCGAGTCTAGAATGCAGTTCTCACAACCACCAAAAAACAATGTAAGTTACTGTTGGTCCTACTTCCATTACTTGTTTTAGCGGCTGAGCTGAGCTCAAGATGGACCATCTCGGAGCAGGTACAAAGGCCACAGACTCACCAGGACTCACCTGCCATGCTGGGCTGATGCGACAGGCCAATCCAAGCCGAGACCCATATTATATATAAAACCCATTAGTTCTAATTAGGGCAAAAACTCTGTTTTTCTCAGTTTGGTGAAGAACATGATTGGCATGCACAAAGCCTAAGGGCCCTATTTTACCCATCTAAGCGCATGATGTGAAGCGTATGGCACAGGTGCGTTTAGGTCGTGTCCAATTCCAAAGACGTGGAAAAAGGTGCACAAATGACAATGACAATGCAGGATACTATTTTAAGTAAGCACTGGTCCTTCTTAAGAATTTGAGAGCAAAGAGGGTGTGGAGGTGAAAAGAGAAGGGGGATTGAAGTTGCCTTGAGAAAGATCTCTCCCTGGTCCTGCTGTTGGTTTCAAGAGAGCATTAATAATGGCCTGAGGGGGACACTGATTAGAAGGAGGCCATATATTTAACACTAAGCAGAACCCTGAAAGGGTGTGTTTGCTGACAAATGAGGAGGCGTACTCTGACAGCCTGTATGTACTATATTTGTACAAGTGTGGCATATGCATGATCATTATAAGTGTAGTGTGTGTTTTTTGCACATGAACAGTTGAATTCATTTTAAGTAAAAAAATACAGGCAAACATTTAAAAAATAAGTGAAGAGTCTGTGAGTTGGGACTGGTTTGAAATACTGAGTGGTGGGTTTTGCTCTTTGAATGGACCACAAGATGCTTGTCATTAGCTTGACATAAGTGTGTTCCACTTGTTTATATGTATGTATGCTTATGTAACTGTACATTCTCTTGTCAATGTCAATTATAGTTTTCCTTTTAATTTCTTTCTTTTGTGCTACTTATATATATATAGTTTGTTCATTAACATTGTATAATCTATTCTTAATTTAAAAATTGTCTGTGTGTGTTGCGTGGAGGAGGTTAAAACAACTTCAATTGAGCAATACTGTTTTGTAAAATGATTATAATAAATCCTCAAACACTTAAATAATTTCCCTCACAGAACAGGATACAAAGCATCTTTCATCTGGTCAGAGACGTGGCGCCCACACATCTAAAACTCCCTTCTGGGCGCTAGACATTGTTTTTCCATCAAACCAAAACAAAGATTGGGGAGTGTACAATTCACGGTGCTAGCATGGCCAGCTAATTGATTTCAGGCCAGATCGTGTTGCTGTGTAATGGAGCAGGCTAACGTGATGATGAAGCTGGGATGGTCATGGTGATGACTTTCACAGGGACTCCAGCCTCATTTGTTTGTTTGACAGGCCGCAGGGGTTTGTGTGTGTGTGTGTTCGCGCGCGTGTGTGTTTCTTCATTTGGCGTAAAGGATATGGATTAAGCTATAGAGGTGACAGATGATATGTTTACAGGAGAATGTTTGCTTTCTGCACGATATTCAATTACAGGGTTTGTGTGTGTCACCGCCCGTGAATAAACGCGTGTGTGAGAAAGACGGAGTATGTGCGTGCCTAGTCATCAGTGCATTACAGGCTGTGTGTGAAAGGGTCACAGGCCTTTATCAATCACACAGAATTTGCTTACTTCCTTCCTCACTGTCCCTTGCCTCAATCTAACCCCCAAACTCCTTCACTTCTTTTTTTCCGTCTGGGAAGTAGTCCAAGCCAAATCTAAACTGGCGCTGTCCACGGTTTACTGGAGTTCCAACACAGCACAAATAAATACCTTAATGTTATTTATAAAACAGACCTACTCATATACAGTGCTGCCCCAAAACCCCATCCCACGTAAAAGCCAGGATTGGGTGCAGGAGGGGTGCTGTCGTGTCATTACAGCTGGTGGTATGAATGTTGCAGTGGTAGCTTGATGAGGCATATCATCTTAGGATGTCAAAAAAACAGCATTGTTCCTTCATTGAAATGAACCATGGTGACGTTTAGCAGGCACTCAGACAGTGTGCTCCGCATTGAAACAAAGCAAAGGGCTGTGTTGGTGGCGTATTGTTTAAGGTACCAGCAAATTGAGGAAATAGGACCCAGGAAGGCCGCTTTGAGAAAACGATGACTTTGAAGGTTTATCAGACAGCAAAACACTGCACAGCTGTTTATAACACTATGAGACTGGATTTTACAACTCTGGAAAGGGATCACAGTAAGGCAATCATTTAATTTTTCGTCTTGACTTTCGCAAACTGGTGCCTTAATCCAGATTATAAAGGCTCTGTAAATATAACCAAGTCATTTTTGTGCCTAAACCTAACTTTGATATGGGAGATGGGAGTTTGTTTTCTGTTTCCTTCCATGTGCCCTGGCTGCCAGGCTGGACAGAGGTGTGGTTCTACATGCTGTGACTGTGCAAACAGTGGTGATGAATTTTTTACCATGCCTGGCTTCCTCTCAGGGGGGTAAACGAAGAGGATTCCCAAAGCCACATCCTCGTGTTCCTGGAAATCCTCCACAATCCCATTTGATCTCAACGCTCTGCCTCGCCTAATGTGTCCCTAAGCTGGCCTTATCACACCACAGAGACGGCCAACGGGGACAGACTGAGGCTCTGTTCTCACCTGGCAGTCCCACATGTCCTGAGTGATCCCATCACAATTTGACAGCTCTATTAGACAGTTCACACCTGGCCTTAGAATGTGTCTTTACATAAGTCTTGAGTGGCCAATTGTGATTGAATCTCACTTTTGCAAATAAACACATATATAAATAGCCTATGCATATTTTAATCACAAATGTTTTTTGTTGTGTGTGTGTACATTTCCATTGCTACTATTACACATTGTTATTATAACAGAAACATGCAACGACTAATGAGAAAGCACTGATTAGAATCTGTCTGTGTGCCGAAGGACGTAACTATTGTTTCCCAGACAGCCGGTATGTGTTTAATATGTCTGTTTGTTGTGTTCATTTTATAAACCTTAAAATAAGGCTGCCACCGGCAGTCTACCGGACCTGTACAGGGTGGAAAGATATTTTTTTAAGAGTCTGTGTGTTCAGCTCTCAGTAGTTGTAGCTTTTAACTGAATCTCTTCGTCAGAAGTTCAGTTTCTCTCCTGCATCCCTGTTTGGACCCAACATTTCCTGATTTTTCTGCTTCATAATAAACACTTTCAAATAACAAAATAATGGGGGACTTTTATTGTAAAGAATTTACGGGAAATAAAATAGTTGCTCCTTGCTCACTCTGACCACTCAGGCTCGCTGTCTTCTCAACAGCAACGTAAGAACATGAATGCCTGTAGTAATAGCCCACATATTTGTAAATAAGGGTACGTTTAATGAAATAAAAAACAAGGTTATTTCCTATGGGGTTCACCCAGGGGACCTCCGTGCCACCAACATGGCCGCCTTTTTTCAGTCAATCACGGGGCACAGAGCCCCAGAGAGACGGGGATAAAAGCAGGCGGCTGGTTTCAGATCTCTGTGAATGAGTACATACTTCTGCTTACAGTTGAGTAGGCGGTCCTTCAGTGTGGCCCAGGCAGCATTCACGTACACACAGCTTAAAGAATGAGGCCACATGAGAATGTGTTCTGAGTGATCAGATCTCAATTTGTCCTCAATGCACCCTGGATGCATTCACATCTGTACTTAGAGCTGTCCATTTGTGATTTGATAACTCAGGACAGATGTTACTGCCAGGTGAGAACAGGATTGCATGCATTGCCAGACAGTTAGGGTTGCTTCAGCTTCTACAGCAGCTCACACAACTTATGTTTCAGTTGCACAATAAACTCAGATGTTTCACATGCTCCATTCTACACAACATCCCTAGCCAGCAAGACAAGAATGAAAATAATGCCAGACAGCCAGGGCGGAGACAGAGAGAAAGAGATGGAGACAGAGAGATAAAGACAGAAAGAAAGACAAACAGCCAGCTGAGGTGGCGAGTAAAGCGTTATGACTCAGCCAACCCTAGCCTCTTTGTTTAGAGCAAATAAATCCTACATTATCGTGTCTCTCTCTTGGGTCTAAAAGCAAGCATCTTACAGGGAATTAATTGTGTTGTACAGAGGGAAGGGGAGGGGAGAGCCCATTTCATTTCCTCGTCAAATTTGGGGTGAATTGTATTGGAAGCCAAGCAGCCACAGGGGAATGGCCTCCTCTCCTCTTTCCTCTCATATCCTTGCTTATGCCTCTCCAAAGCCATTTGTCTGCTCTGCCTGTCGCAGGCCTGGACTCACTTCTCTTCTGTTTGTTCTCTGTCAGTGTGTCCTTCTGCTGGTGTTGTGTTTCATTGCCACACAATCCAATGCTTCTTGTTTTATGTCTGAGGACATTTTTGACACAAAGTGTTGCCATATTGTTTTGAAGTTGCTCGGCTCTACAAGCACAATCTGTCGTGTGGCTTGTGAGTCATCAGCTTAAATCCGTGAACAAGCTTGGACACTGAGGAGCAGAAATCCAGCGGTAGGAGAGTGTGGCTTCAACTCTCTGGAAGAACTTGTCAGACTGCATGAATATGAATATGAATCTGACTACAGCTGTTAAAAGCCAACTCAAGAAAAGAAATGTGTGTTAATAACTGTGCATGTGTGTGTCCTACTCAAGGCCAGCCAAGCCTCCTCAGACCTCTAAACAAGCATCATAAATTCAGCCTCCACTTACCTGCAGTAAAAATGTCAGGAGCAAGGCTTTTATTGGGCCACACACACACTGAACCTGCTTAGAAGTCCCTAAATACACCCCCCCACCTCTCCTAAACACACACGCCAAAGCCTTTTACTCCCTGTTTATCCAGCCATCTTCCATAGAAGTCAATTGATATTGACATGACATGCTGGTGGTATGCAGTGATTCCATGCTAACAACATTAGCCACATAGATCCTGTCACAGCCACTCTGTCACCTCCATACACCCCCACCCTCTGACATACAGACAAGCTGAAATGAAATGACATGATTTAAGATGGAAACAAAATTACACATTCAATGTCACAGGGATTTTTCTTGAAAATATGTTTTGCAAAGATCAACCAAGAATTAATTGAATGGTTGAATATTCTTTTATAAGCCAATAACCTTTGATTTGTGCTATGAAAATTTCATGATTTATACTTTCACAACAATCACCACATGTTTACAATATAGTTAGTAAATTTACAACAAATTTAATATTTTAATGAAAGAATCTAAAACTACAGCATGATATTTTTAGTTTTGTTCAAGGTAGGTTTAGTTAAGTTAAGTAGTTATTTGGTTATTAAGTGATGTTAGTTGTACAAGTAAAATAATAAATCAATGATTATTTTGATGAAAAATAGATCACGGTTTGGCAAACTTTGCTGTACTGACACTGTAATAAGCACATCAAAAAATATAATAATGACTTTTTGTGAGAACAAGATTATGCTTAAACCTTAAAAGCTTTTCCAAACCGTTTGTGAAATTCATTAAGCTCAACAAATGGATGTTTTTCCTCTCACTTTTCATCTCCAGAGTTTCTGGAGGTCTATAGTATAACTGACTGGAGAGAGAGAGAGAGAGAGAAAGAGAGAGAGAGAGAGAGAGAGAGAGAGAACGCCTAAACTATCTTTTACAGTTTCACATTGTCACCCACATAAAAACATCTAAAAACCTAAGATAAACCAAACATTGTCACAATATTTACCCGTAAGATATATCAAATCTTCTATTTAAATTTACTGTGTGTGTGTGTGTGTGTGTGTGTGTGTGTGTGTGTGTGTGAAGAGACACATCTGGAAGTGTAATCAGTGGGCTTCTTTCAAGAGCAGCCAAAGCACACAGGCCAATAAGGAATCCACTTTACAGACCATCGATCTCTGCGGGCCACAGCCAACACAAACACACGCACACATACACAGTCATACACACGGTGGGATGAGCAGTCACACACAGAGACACACACTCACAGAAGAATGGCTAGATTCATACGCAGCACAATACTCATCTACATTTACCGTTTTACGCACATACAGCAGGAAGACAGACAGACTCATGTGAACCCACACACATTGCAGGATGTCCTACAACCTGGTGCTGACACACACACACACACACACACACACACACAAAGAAGCAAATTGGTTTAAAAATGTTCTTTTTCTTTTTTCATTCTAAGCCTTTTTAAATAGGACAGGTGAAGACATTAAAGGGGAGAGAGGGGGGGAATGACATGCAGCAAAGGGCAGCAGGGCGGAGTTGAACCCACTGCAAGAAGGATTAAACCTCTATATATGCGCACATGCTCTACCAGGTGAGGCACCCTCATAATATAAAAAAATAAAAAACATGTACAGATGTTTAAAAAAAAAACTAGCCCAATCCATGACATTTCACTGACCAGTGGAGCGCCAAGGGAGTTTTTCCAATAATTTTGTGCAAACTTATCCTCTACTTCTCTCGATTATCGTCTTTTTCTCCAACCAGACGGGGTGAAAACACAGAGATACAAACAAATAAACAATGGAAATATTGTTATGGGTAGTCTCTGAATGATTCAGAGTGTCCTGCAATGAGCCATCGGCGTCTAAAACACTTCCAGATGATTCTCAGACAATAGAAGGAGAGAAAACAAGACTGATACGTCATTCATTTACTTTGGGCCACAGAACAACAATAAATCCTGTAGGGGCAGCAGGCACATACACACTCCCACACACAAAAGTAAGTATGTTTGTTCATGTGCATGTGTAGTGATCTGGAAAAGGAAACTAGATAGATTGAGCTGATAGGAAACTGCAAACTTAAAAGCCAAAATGCAACCCGCCAACAGGTTGTTTTTACAGTGTTTTACACACACACACACACACACACACACACACACACACACACACACACACACACACACACACATACACACACACACACACACACACACACACACACAGCTGCCAAGTGCAGGAGACAGCCTCCATTGAGAATCCCAACGAGCTGTGCCACTCCTGAGACTGAAGCACACACACATAGACATGCACACAGAAACTCAGAAACAGACACACACCAATGCTATCACTGGCAGCATCAGAGTAAAAGTCCGTGGCTGTGACAGAGCTGTGAAGCCGCCCTGGCAAACACCAGCAGTTCGCTGCAGATTCATGATATTTACTTCCCTCCATAGACAATAAAAAAAGTGAAAGCCTGATGTGGTGTGGTGTGGTTTGTAATCTCAGGCTCAATTTATACCAGGGCTAGATTGATTTATATGTTCACCTGTGACATGACAGATAAAGTACACTGTATCTAATTAAACACAGTACTGAAGAAATGATCAGTACTACAGCTCGTTGTTTATCCATGGATTCAAATGCCATATTTTAAAATATTTAGATGTGTGCATGTTTATGCTCCAAAACCTCTTCTAGAAAGAACTAGGTAAACAACAAAAACAACAACTGGGATAAAGCTTATTGACATAAATGAAGCAAGTAAAGAAGAACAACTCGCCTTTATACAGTACTCATAAATACCTAACCACCTACCTTTTGTTAGCATCTAAAACCTACATAGCTTCTTACCATCAAAAGCATTACCTACAAACTATTTATATTCACGCAGGTTTCTGGGTAAGCCTTGTAAAATGTAACCCAGGAAATGATTACTCTTGAGTCCTGAGTGAGAACAGATAAGGAGTAAAAGTAATTGCGATCAAGACAAGCCCAGATTCACACCATAAAAATTCACAAACTGGGTTAGGGCTAGAGATGTTCCAACACCGATACCAGTATCAGTATTGTCTCCAATACTGCCTAAAATGCTGGTATTGGTATTGGAAAGTACTTGAGTTTATACACTGATCCGATACCAAGTAATAAAGCCCTAAAGAAAATCAACGTTTAAGTACTTTATTTGCGTTCTTTTTTTGTTATAACTGACTGTCAAACTGGATGATAAAAGAAAGTTCTGTGGTGTTCATTGTTTGAGAGTTTAACCTGAGCAGACCGACAACAAAAACAGAAATCATTTCCCATCCAGAAAACGATAGTAGTATACAGCTGTTAAAACAATAATAAATCAAATATATGACACACTGGTATCGGATCAGTACTCGGTATTGGCCGATGCGCAAGTTCAGGTATCATAATTGGTATCGGGAAGCAAGAAATGGTTTCGGACCATCTTTAGTTAGGGCATAAAGAATTAAATCAGCATTGGGCAATGAAATGTATATAAAATTTGAGGGACTTCTACTTGCTGCTCTTTGGTTATCAGCTCACCAATGACCACACATGTTTGAGACAAATCATGGAGGATTTAGGAACACAGTGGATACAAGTTTACTCAACTTGCATATTGCAGTTTTAAAAGTGTTTGTTGTTAAACATTTTTGGAGGAAACTGCGGAATTTCTTATGGCATAACAATGGTTAACTATACAGGCATCATATTTAATATATTAATAATTTGTACAAAAAGTTCCCACTGGAGGTACGACATACTGTAGATGACAGTTGTAGTAACAGGTTACACAAAGACACCATATGGAGGGATATAACTTTTTCACAGAAAGTGCTGGACAGAAAGAGAGAATGGAGAGACACAAGAAGATGAAAAAGGCCAGCAGGGTGAGGTAACCATGTGCAGATGGATGGATGTGTGTATATGTGTGTGTGTGTGTGTGTGTGTGTGCAGGCAGCTGCAGGAAGGATCCTGCTGAGAAAGAGCAGGACGTCTTGTCATCCACTGTGGTCACAACATCAAGATGCACACTCACACGCACATGCACGCACACACACACGCGTACGCACACACACCCACACACAGACATACACACACTAATACACGATTTTCTGACTCACTCTCGCAGACACACACGCTAACACACATATACAGTATAATCAGTCACATTCATACATACAAACAGACACACACATACACATTCTACCACACACGTATACATACACACTCACACGGCACACATAATGGGCCATTTCAGCACTAAGACCACAGCTAATACAGTAAATGACAGGGAAGGACTGGGAGAGAGCCAAGCTAAATGTGACACTGATTTTCTGTAGTGTGTGTGTGTGAGTGTGTGTTTACCGCCCTGACACCATGACTCTACAGGCCGGGGCCCAGATGCTGGTGTGGCAGCTACGTTATTTGGTTTACCATCAGACACACACACACACACACACACACAC
>NC_048409.1:26165949-26178152 GCF_013103735.1 Etheostoma cragini
CACTGGGCTGAGTGTGTAACATGATATGTGTGTGTTTAGGTGGGAGTGATGGGGTGAGGACATTAAACAATTTGTCTTGTGTGTTCTTAACTACTGATCTGCAGGAATTGAATGCTGAGATGCTTCTTTTAATAGATCAAAACTGATGGCTACCAACAAAAATAGGAACATAAGCAATTAGCTGATAATGGAAATTGTCATCTTGTTATATTGAACAATTTTCAGCTAGAAAAGCTAGGAAAATTCAAGACATCCAATTTTTTTCACAAAATTGTATTATCCCCTTATTTTCCTAGGAATCAGCTCTCTGACGTTTCAGCAAATGGTCAAAAAATGTTGGACTTTAACACCGAAACCACTGTTTATTTCCCATTTCCTATGTAAAACTGTTTCTTTTAACCACAACCCTAACCACAACCAAGTAGGTATTACTGTAACCATGATGATGACGGTCCCCAACCTAAACCTAATTGGTTTTGTGCCTAATCCTAACCAAATCTTTTCCTAATAAGGTAAAAAACAATACAAGCGTTGCCGTCACGGCTGGTAAATATTATTAGATTTTTCGAGAAATGTAGACAAATAATACTGAATTTATATATTGTGTGCGCCATCTTTGTCAATGTGTGTGTGTGTGTGTGTGTGTGTCTCCAGCCCCAGTGCTCATAAATCAAATCGCCTGCCGTGCATGTGCCTCCACCCCTGCTGTGCAAATTTGTCCAATTAGCCACGGCCCCCGGGGAGTGTAAGCGCGCAAATGCACGCACGCACGTGCGCGCGCACACACACACACACACACACACACAATCCAGTGTGAAATGGGCTCTGCCACAGTGTGAGGATTAAGCAACAATAAAATGCGGTTTATAGGTCCAGCCTCCATAGACCTCTGGCCAAAACACTGCAACTACCCTACCCCTTTAATCTCTGCTTTCACCACCCATACATATGCACATCCTGTGAGAGACAGAACTTGAATCAATCAACACCATCCCCAGTGACTCTGGACAGACCAACATGTTTTCCCAAATTAAGATGTACACATCCCTCTCTGGCAGCAGATTATCAATTGCGTCGTGAACACAGCAAAAGCTGATTACAAACTCCATATTACGAAGGCTAAGTCTTTATCATACCATTATGACAAGGAATAACAGTCCTATATTCTGAAGTATGAATTAGTTTTTTTCTTTGAACTAAAATAGCAATGAATAGTTTTCAGAGGGCCACACATAAAATAAAAAATAATAAAAATTTCCAGTCAGTACTATCCACTACTATAATGAAAATAAGATAGTGTTGAATAATATACAGTAGACTCTGCATTTACAAAACCCCATAAGAAATGTGTGGCAGTATTTAAACACTTTTACAAAGGACAAAGTCAGAGCACACAAAATAAGTAAAATATTAGACGTCACAATATATTCAATATATTTGAATATAAAAGACTTGATTACTTTAGAAAATTATTTATAATAATTAACAATACTAGAAAGTGTGCGGGAGTGTGGGAGTAAAAAAAAAGTAGGAGTGGTAAGGTCTCTTCCAGGCCTTACATGTGGGAATTCTTGTTTTCCTTTAATTTTAAACTGTATACAATGAAAAAAAAGACTATATATAGATATACATGCTTGTTTTGCAGCTTGCGGTTTTGGGTGTTGTCTCAATGAGAATTATAATGATAATATGGTGGCCCAGAGAGCTCAAGCCACAGAAACGTGATGCAAGATGCTCACCAAACAACGAAAACCGTTTCCAGGTGACACCAAAATGAATTCACAATCTCGACTCTCGAGGAACTGCGTAATGTCTTAATGCAAACACGGGCGTAGCAGCCAGCGCTGGAACTGCACCCCTCTGACCCAAAAAGACTTTTACCAGAGACTTTACATGGTTGAAGAAACTTATAAATTTCACCGGATAATTTCTTTTAGGGGACATCAATTTACCAGCCTTGTTTAAAACGTCACAATTTTCTCATTTTAACATTCACTAGTAGCCAAATCCAGAGTTATTAAACTAGGCATTATGAGCGTGCATAATGAACGTGAGCAGACCTGCGGGACTGCACCCGCCTATGTCGCCTTGCACGCCCCCATTTCACGTTCTGCCAAGCGGAAAATAGCACACATGTTGAAGTGCTGCGTGTCAACATCCTCTAACTTAGTTACAGCTAGTCAAAAGACTGGATGTTTCAGCCTGCATGCACGTTTAGTACCCTACACAGAGCAGCTTATATTGGTTGTATTAGCGAGAGCAACAAGTTAGCGGGCTGCCGAATCACCTTCTCTCTGCTCTCTGGGTCTGCTCATCGTTGTACGCCGAAGCGTCTGCCCTCCCTCGGTGTTGTCGGCAAACGTTTCTTTTTAAAACTTTATTGACAAATTGTTAAGTTTCCAATTGACTGAACAAATACGTTAATGTTACATTATGTTGTCAATAAATGTTTTACATTCGACAACGTAGTGTGGTACATTGTAAACAAAGGTCTGATATTAAATTGTTATCTCATGTGAAATGTCAAACACAGAGTACTATAATCACACACACTTACTTATGAACAACAACCAAAATCAACCCATAACTGATTCACAGTATACTTTTGCATGTTTCAACAGAAGCCATACACAAGCATGCACCTTTTATTTTTTCTTTCTTATCGCTGAGCTGCTAGCTTGTTGCCCTGCCTCTTCCTCTGACGTCAGCATATGATTGCATTTTGCGTGTGTGCTAGTGTGAGTGTGTGTGTGTTGATCTGGATGCAGACAGTAGTCCTGCAGTGCTGGCCAGGGTTAAGGCTCTTATATAGAGGATAATCCAGGATGGCCAGGGGGTCTTAACTCACCCCTCCAACACACAGGGTGTCACTGGATGGGTGGGGGCAGCAGAGGTGTGAAAGGGAGTCTAAAATCTCTCTCTCTCTTAACCTATCTTGGCCGCCCATTGTGCCCATTTAACCCAGCAGATCCATTTAGTTTCAAAAGAAGCTGGAGGCCGCTTCTTCAGGAGAAACCCCATCCGTCGCTAGCAATGACGACGCAGTGATTAGTGACGATTCTCTCGGACCAATCAGTAGTCTGCAGGTTTTTACGTCACCTTTTGGTATCCCCTCAGCTTGCTTGGGGCCTCGACTGAGGTGGCACTAAAAAAAAAAGTACCTGTTAGCAGGTACCAGGGACTTTTTTTCATAATGGAAAAAAAAGGCAAGCAGAGTCGAGGCGAGTCGAGTAGATACCATGTACTTGAAAAACGCCATAAAAGAGTAAAACATGCATGCAATCTCTTTCTTTTGTCTTCCCAACTCTAAAAGACAACTGGTAGAAAGAAGTAATTACAGCTGATTCACAGAAATAAAAGTGAAGGGACAAGTGGTCATTGGAAGGAAAAGGGTGGTAGGGAAGCAGCAAATAAAAGAAAGTAGTAAATGAAAGTGAAGGAAGAAGGAAAGGATGTTTGATAGATAGAAATAAATAAAGGACAGGGTTATGGAACAATAAAAATGGGAGATGAAAAAAGTGGTTTTATTTAAAGGAGGGAATGGCTAAAGAAGGAAGTCGAATAAAAAAAAGAAGGTAGGTTGGAAGAAATGTACATTTATACAAACAGAAAAGGAAAGCAAATACATGTTGGAGGAAGGATTGGTTGACAGAAAGAAAAAAAGAGGAAAACAAAGAAGGAAGGAGGAAATAAAGGAGGTGAAAAACAGCTTTCTATTAATAATTTGATTTTTTGTTGAAGTAATCAGGAAGTAAAAAGGAAAATACAGAAGCAGGAAAGAAAAAAGACTCCCTATTTAAATCTCTGCTTCTGTTTGTGTAGATGAAAACATAGTTTTCTGTGTGTGTGTGTGTGTGTGTATGCATGCATGTATGTGATTTGACAGATCTAGCGGGGGCGTTATCAGGCGAGGTAAATCGGCCTAAACCTGGTGCTAATGTCTTGGTGGGGGTGTGGGAGAGATTAATAAGGACCAGCTCCAAAAGGCTTTAGCAGGCCCGCTAAGATTCTTAACCCGCCTAACCTCCCCTGGCGCCACCCGGAATCCAAAATGTCCCTGAATGTCGACGCAAAAACACTCACACGAGTTTCATTTTCCACTGCTTATCAATCAGAGCTTCTGTGTTTGGTTTCTTGACTTTTAAGTTTAGGTAGTAGCACTTGTTACACAGAGGGCAAAACTGGGAATGCAGTTCAGTCAAACGGTATAGTACGTCCAGTATGTTCTTCCATACAGTGGGTTGTGGGAAAACAGCGTTCTTACATTTCTCCCAAAGAAATGTGGCCTTACTACTACTACATTTTAAATGGCAGAAGATCACTTTTCCTTTATTTTAGACATTTATTTATATATAGGACAGCTGAAGACATGAAAGGGGAGAGAGAGGGGAAATGACACACAGCAAAGGGCCGCAGGGCAGAGTCGAGCACACCTCTACATATGGGCACCTGCTCTACCAGGTGAGCTAGCCAGGGGCCCATGCATGCTGTTTAGCACCAAGCTGTTTGTGTTTACTAAACTCTAATTTTGGGTTTAGCTGCATACTGTACCATTGGTATTTCCAGTTAGTTCCAGTTTAGATTAGTCCCATCTAAAGATGGGAAATAAGTGACTTTTTGCGGTTGTGGGATAAATTCTACTCTACTTTTTAAAATGAAACTTTTGAACACTATTTTAAAACACTGATTTGTTTTTACCATAACCACAATCTTGCAAGGTTTAAGTTGTTTTAATGTTTTCACAACCTCAGTAAACTTTTTGACATCAGCTAAACACTCAAACTGCCGTTAATATACAACATACAAACCTTTCTCCAGGCAGGCGCCGTCTCGGCCGCGCCATTGTCTACAACAGACATATTGTTTTATTGTACACTGTTTATATTTAACTATCTTCCCTGTGTAAGGATTCTGTAGATATCCGGAAACTGAAGCCCAGGCTGTATTGGAGAGCCAAATGGCAGTTATTAGATGTAATATCAATGGCAACTTATAGCTATACAGAGACTCAACACTGTCTACGCTGAGCGTCATGGTTAACGAGATGGAGGAAAGCTTATCCAAATGCACAAATGACATCACAAATGTTAACAAAAAAGTGAAGCGTCCTGCTGCTCTGGCTGGCACACTGCAAAAGAAGTTCGATGTAAGAGAAACAAGGTCAGGTACAAACAGCATAAGAACAGTTGGAGTACTGTACCAGAGATTCTGTCAGTCAAGTGTTTAATTGGCTTACTATTCCGCTGTATTTATAAGGCAATATATTGTTGGGTAGTTTAATTTATTACAAAACATCATATTTTATAAACTATATACTGTATGTTGTACGTACTGTGTGCAAAGATCAATTATTTTGTAAAGTAACTAGTAACTAATGCTGTCAGACTAATATAGTGGAGTAAAATGTACAATATTTACCTAAGAAATGTAGCTGAGTGGAAGTAGAAAGTGGCATGAAAAGAAAAGACGTGAGTAAAGTACCTAAAATGTGTACTTACGTACAGTTTCTGAGTAAATGTAATCATTTACATTCCACCACTGCTCTCTAATTTGCACACTGTTGACAGATGGTTACTGTGTCTTCCATTTTGATTAGCACTCTAGTCTTTTAAATCTTATCCGCACAGTTAAATCTGCACATGTCAAGACAATCACCATGTGATGTGATTCCACTGTGAGATTCATTAAAAGTTTCATCTAATACCATTTTAAATGCCTGTCACGGGATAAGTGTAATTTTGTGTCATGTGTGTTGAGATGGCGGGACAAGCCCCAACCTCATCTGCGACGGGTGGGATTGAGACACAAATGTGGATCATTAATGATTCACAACAACAGCTCGCCGCTCTCACCCTCTGGTAAGGAGAGATAATCTTTGTTTTTGGCTCTCTGCTGCTGTTTTTAACTCTAGTCCTGCACAGGGGCTGGACAAATAAAGGCTTAGACCAAAGCAACTGTAAATATCTGATATCTTATATCAAACCATTTTAATGACACATTCATGTAGTTTCACAGCAGTTAGTGATTTCCCAAGAATTCTATTGCTGTTGCTGGTACAGACACCATCAATAAAATAACCCAGCAACCATGGATTCAACCAAACAGAATCATAAATGCCATATCAGACATACAGTAAGCTTGCTGGTTTGGTTTTGCTGATGATTGGTTATCAGCACATACCAGATCAACAAACTTTCTCTTTTTTACTTTTCCTGCAATTTGTATTTTATTTTTTTTATCTCTTTTTTGTTCTCCTTCCGACAACCCTCTATTTTGATGCTGATTCATCACACCAGTCCATTCAAGCTTTAAGTATGCCATGCCCTTTCTCTATGTTGGTGATATAGTACTGGTTGATGTGGCTTATGTGTTTTGGTTGCCCCCTAATGAGAGATCAAAGCGTTGAGGTCCTGACCCTGAGAGGAGGCGCTGGGAGAGGACCCTTAAATCTCAGCGCTTCACATTTACTGCCCTGCTTCCACTCCCTTCTCTCTGATTAAACAAGTAGACCCACACATAGGTACACACTAGAAACTGTTTCATTATGAGGGTCTCTGGTCAGTGTGCTTGTGCAAAGGTCACTTTTCTGACCACTATGGGATTTGAAGGAGGGTAAGATAATGCCAAGCATGTTATTAATTGATAGTTTTATTGGCTGATACTAATGACTATAAAACAGAAAAAAAGATTTAAGAAAAAAATGTAATGAAAATGGAATTTAGGACACACTACTTTAAAAATGAATTTTAACAGTAAAAAGAGTAAAGAGTGTAATATATTAAAAATGTGTTTAGTTAGTTGTCACTATAGACCACTGAAGCCGTAGTTAGAAGTTGTTGGCTTCACCTAGTACTAAAGTCAATTTTACTGAAAGAAATGTCTCTGTTTTTTACACTGGCCTCTGTGCACTTTAGTAAACTTAAATGCCAACTGGGTCAACATTAAGCTAAATTTGGTATAATTACATTGAATCCGTTAAATATAGTGGGGCACTGTGATAATTAACCTAAAAGATGAAGACATTTTATTGGAAAATTGTGTTTTTGGTTCAATTTCCATGTTTTGCCTGTTTATTGGTTAACATGATATCTTAGACTTATTGCCAGATGTTAATGGCATTTGGAGAAAAGATGAATCATGTACCGAGGAACAAGTACAGTGCTGATTCAGAACCAGGGGTGAAATGCATTAACGTGTGCAAATTTGTGATTACACATAGTACTTACACATACTTACATATTTACAGTACATACAGATATATAAAGCCATATGTACGCATTTTTCTTTTTTGTTGTTGTTAAAAAATCTCAATTACTCTGGAACTGGGTTCATGTGTAAAACCATGTGCATGGTCTGGTTTATTGTTTGAAGAAGATGACCAGCTGGCTGGTATCTGTGTGAGGTGGACACAATCTTAAGGCACTTTTGTTTTAAATTATTTTGACATTGTGTACATTTCCGCTACTTAAAAAACAAAATGGCACATGTATCCCAGGACTGTCTCATCTGTATCAATCAATATGTCTATTTTAATGAAGACTGTACATTTCTTATAATTTTATATTATTATTAAATAAAAAATGAAGGGAGTGTGCAGTCATGGGTGATGTACAGTATGTCCTCTTTAAATGCTTTCTACTTATTATTACGTATTTGATCATTTATTCAGGCATTATATAGGGGAAACCAGCTGTGAGATTTCAATGTAAATTCCAAATATGAATCTGTATGCTTGTTAAGAACTATGGTTGTTTTTAAACATGCTATTTAAATAAAATTAAACTGAACTGTTATTCTACCAAGAATAGAATAAATGGGTACAATATAGTATGTACAACTGGCACTAAAGCTTAACAGCTTGGAATGGGTCACCTTGAAAAGCACCATGTCATATGGAGATGATTAAGAGTCAACCAAATTAGGTACAAAAGAAAAACAAATAATTAAAATTCACGAGATACTGGTGTTAATTTCCCTCCTTCCCTACCGTGACAGCGGGTGAACATTTTCATTGAGTAGTGTCTGGGTGTGCTCTGTAGCACTGTGGCAAAGAGACATCAAGCCTTCACATATCCCAATATCGTCCCTACAGGACGGGGATCGATGAGAACGCCGGCACTTAGAGAGCAGACACAGACAGTGTATTGTGAAGGGACTGTCAAGCCACTGACAACACAATGGGTAAACACACATAGGACTATTCATGGCTGCAAGCGTGCATCATCACACACCTACAGGACCATAGGAAGACACACACTCACACACATTAATGTATGCACTCACACACACCTTTGACATACAGACACATCAACTGGGTGCAGACCCTTGGCTTGGGGAAGTGTAATATTTCAGTAATGTGATGGAGTTTGATCCAGGGTGTCCAGTGTCCCACAGAGCTGCTGTTTTATTAGCACAAAGAGCACTCAGGGGCTCTCCAGTTTGCACACATGTGCACATACTCCTGCACACACACACAAACACGCCTGCACACACACACACACACTCTCTTACTCACTCTCTCACTCATACGCACACACACATACACACAAACTGTCTAATAACCACAGCGGGCCCTATTGACTACACATGCATTGAGAGAGTGTGTTCGACTGTAAAATACAAGCAGCAGCTTTCAATTGGAGATCTCCATCAAGCATTAAGGCCACTAGGTATCTATCAAAGCCACATCCTGCTTGGATCCATTTCCTGATTTAACACTGATACCTCATCAAACTTCCTCCAACAGTTGCCAAGGACACTAGTCTATACCCCGGAATTCCATTTCCGGGATTGCTCATTTAAGCCGGATTTCCGCTGCCTTTTGCTTCCTTTATGTTGGCATTTCAATCTCTGTACGATTTATGAGGAGTATGGTTAACCTTTACTTAGATCTCAGCAAGCTAAATCCGGACAGCTAGCCAGACTATCAGTCCAATCTGAGTTTTCTTTTGCATGACCAAAACAACTTTGAATGTACACGTTCCACCAAAACAAGTTCCTCTCCGAGGCTATTGTGTAACAAAGTAAGGGTTTGGTCTTTTCATTAATGTCAATTCCAGGGATAAGTGGCAATCAATGTACACTGATCTTTTACTTAAATAAAATATCAATAGAATAAAAAAGCTCCATTACAAGAAAATCATCACTTGAATATACAGTATATAGTATTAGGTAAAAGTAAAGAAGTATTAAACATGAAGGTTTTTGACAAAGAATAGTTTGACTCAGTTAGCTCAAGGTCCACTTACACTTTTATGACATCTTGACATAAACCAAGACAAAGTCTGTCTTATGACAACTTGACTATACCCTAGACAACATAACCACGTCATAGCAGGCCTACCTAATTACCAAACTTAAATAAACTATTTATCTTTATGGGTTGACCATTATAATTGTCTCATTGAATAACTGACCTCAACCACAGCTGTATCATTTTGAAAAGTCTTAAAGATGTTCTTAAATGTTACAAGGCCAGTTTGATGACAAAGAATACAGTACTGCTGTGATATGTGGAGTTTTGGACAGACGGCTTCACATGTTGCTAGAGTCCCGCTAACTGCTGATAACTGTAGTTAGCTGCCATTAGTTAGTTGGCTTGGTTAGCCATATAGCTAGCGGTCATATAGCTGACTCAGCCTCGGGGTGCCATGAGCCAAATCCAGAAAAAAAGGAAATGTATTCCCTGTCGTCAAAATGGCTTCCTCCATTAGTCTTGGAGGCTGTACTCGGTGTCTGGCTGTATTCACCGGGAGCTTCGTTAACGGTTAGCAGAGTGCCATTTGATTCTGCATATTCAGATGTTTCTGTAAAAACAGGGAGAAAGAGAGGGACGGATATTGATTTGCCAATATCACTGAATGTGTGTTACCTCCCCCCGCCATGCAAGCGGTTTAGCTGACTCTGGCCCGGACTGGGAGGCCACTTTACTTGAGGTTATGGAAAATATTTAAGACACTGGTCTCATGACAGCCAATGTCAAAACCAACCACTTATGACAGTTTAATGTAATGTTAACACATAAAGCTACATAGTTTCTCTAAGTTTTATGATAGGGGCCTGTAATGAATATTTATGACAGGTTATGTTGTCTACTACATTACCATTGGTATTGTTAAAAACATGTAAAGAAATAATTGCTCATTTAAAAAAAGGTTAGGATATTGAGCTTTATAGTTTCTAACAACAAAAACCTGGAGAAACCTGCCTAAATAAGCCGTTAAAAAACCCTCTGTTTTACTGCCTTGTGATGGTCAACATTGGTTTTCCTACCCTGACAAAAATTAACTCCTGGGAGAAACATTGTACTCATCTTTCCGAATATTCTTAGGCTAATTGCTTCTGATTGTCAAACTGCATTGATTATGTGGAAACTGGCCATATGGGCTAAAAGCACTGATACTGGATCTACTTATCCTTCTAGAGGGGGCTAGTTAAGTCACTACCATTCCCCTGGCTACTTTCCAAAGAAAGTCGATGTGAAATTTGAACAACTTCATTTGAGTATGTGTTTTTTTTCTTCCCTTTTTTCCAATATTGATATGAGCATCCTATGCTCTTTTCTAGCAAAGACTATCAGGGGAGCGTCACTAGATGTGGTATTGATAGAGAAAGGAGGGTCTAGATAATGCATAGACTGTGACTGCAGAGTGGATCATATTAACACATCTTATTGATGTGGCTTTCAACAGATATCATATTCATACACAGCATGATGTGTGGAAATGGTCCATACAAACTGGTGATGTAGCTCACAGTTTCATCTTGTGATCAAATAATAGGCTAATGACATTATGAAATCATCATATTATGTGAATCATCCTCATAAGACTTGCATTTGCTTTCCACTGACACTCATACAGAAAGGCCTGTCCAATTGGCAGTCGGCTTTTCCATGGAAGTGAAACCAATGGGAGGGAATCACCTCCAACCCTTTTTCTACACTTATAAGTGAATGAACAACGTCTGTACCAACAAGCTTAATCCTGCACTTTTAAGGAAAATGGAGCTTAGTTTGGATAAGGTCTGTGTAAATTGTTTTTCATGTTGTGATCATGTATGACATTAAATGAATGCATTATATGAGTCATCATAAGACATGCATTTGCTTTACGGACATTACGGACAACTATTACAGCCATGGTAGGTACATACAAAAAGAGGCTGTGTGATTGTCACGAAGTCAAAGCCTCCAAAACAACACTTAATTTAGACTCAAAGTCTCCCCTGAGAGCCCAGCTGATGAAATTAGTTTGGGTGGGTTATCAGCTTCTTGTGGTAATCTGCTAGATCCTTGATTTTGTGTTTATCATCTCCATCTTTGGTGCTGCTGTGGTGTTTATGTTTGTCTCCATCTGTTCTCTTAAGAGCTCATTACTGTGGTGTTATTGACTGCACGTCAAACAGACATCCTGTCAGTAAAACAGTGCCTTATATACTTTGATATATTCTTTTGGGATATTCTGTGGATAAAATGAGTGTGTGTGCAAGTTGGATTCTTATTTATCTATTTATCAATGGTGGCTATAACTGCTAATGCTAATTACCGACAACTACACACACAAGAAATCCCTTCCTGTAAAACTTCATCCACAGTGATATCCTATACAGAAATGTTTATCATAACAATTTGGAAAGAAGTACAAAGTATGAGATATTAATCATATTAATGCATTTCTTTCCAATGCCTAGTACACATATTGTAACTGTTATATACAAAGAGGCAGGAAAAACAGGGGAGACACTTTGTTTTTCTCACTATGACCCTAGAGTCGGTGCATCACTCTCTCACTTCCCCCTTGCTCTACCACACACTCCCCCCCCCAAACACACATACCGGCTCGACGCACACACCAGTGCACAGGTATAAACATCAGGCAACTTACATTGGCTACGGAAAAAGCTCTGCGTGGAGCCTCCGCAGATCCATAAAACAGTCCTAACTAGTACCAAAGATTAAAATTTACACTATATGATGAACAATTTTAAGATAAAACAGTTAAGCAAATACCAATATTAGCCTGCATGTGTCACACAGGCCTGGACGTTTAAAATGTTTTTCTTCTGGCTGAGTGAGTGTTTGGGCTTTACCATTCAGCAATAATCTGTTGAGAGAACCCAGCGATGACATGAGCCATGAACTGGCAGCGATATACCCTGACAGAAGACACAGCGCCCTCCATATCCCCCCCCCCCCCCCCCCC
>NC_048409.1:26178278-26178562 GCF_013103735.1 Etheostoma cragini
GGGGGGGGGGGGGGGGGGGGGGGTGCGGACAGAAGAGTGTCTGCCCCATCTCACCTCTTCTGGCCTTTGGGGTGGACTGTGATAGGATTGGGCCTATCTGAGCCAGGGGGAAGATAATGAATGAGAGTGTATTATTCGTGTGTGTGCATGCTGACAGTGCCTGGGGAACATGTGTTATGAATCTATCAGGCCGGGCCATCATCGGGTAGACAGGGGTCTGGTTCCAAGCACTTCGGACTGCTAGAATGACTGTCATGTGTGGCAGCTACCTGACCCCCCCCCCC
>NC_048409.1:26178662-26183662 GCF_013103735.1 Etheostoma cragini
GCTGATTCAGTTCAGGGAGTAGCAGGGGCATACTGGGGGCAACTAAGGGTGGGAATGAGGGCGGGTGAGGGGTGGGGGTTCAAAACAGATGTGGAGATATCCTTTCTCTCAAAAAAACGACAATGCACTGAAAACAAGCTGAAACAAGCTAACAAGAGACAAATTAAAATGAAAACAAACATGTAAATGATACCAATGACACCTCTTCATCACCACTGCCAGCACCCTTTTGGGGAAAACAGGGTGAGGCCAAAACAGCTTGAGTGGATCAGTGAGCTATTAGCGGGACTTATAACACATGAGGGTGAAAAGGGTCTGACAATTTTACGCCCTCATCGGCAAACCAGCGTGAGCACATATACTGAAATATTGGCAAGGGAACACACACGCTCATCAGAGGCTCATTCTGGTGAGAGAGCAGGACTCAGCTCTCAGCACCCTGCCTTCCACTCGTTTGATGACTCTATTTCATGCAGACACACACCAACACGCCACATGTCTTCATCTGCCTTCTATAAACTGAGCTACGGCATGCTTACACCAGAACCATGCACGTATATGTATGTGACCATCACAGCCCAGGGATTTTTTGTTGTTTCTTAAGGTATTATTCAACAGAAGAACATGAGAAGTTAGGACCATGATATAATACTATTCCAAAAGTTATATGTTCAAAATGTTGTCAAAATAAAAGTAATTGTACTCTTAGATTCTTAAATTTTAAGATAAGATAGATCTTTAATTGTCGTAAGTACAAAGTAAGAAAGTGTGAAAATATAACATATTTTTTAGTGCAAACATAAAATATCAAAATTTAAAATATACACAATGCCAAAAGTATAAACAAGATTAACCCCCTGAGGACAAAAGGTGCACCAGCGACTCCAATCGTTTGACAACACTCCTACTCAAAAAGCAATAATACAACATTTTACATTTATTCACTATTTTATTGATATATTATGCTACTTATGTGAACCCCAGAGTTTTGTAAACTCACTCCAAACACCAAACAATTGAGTTTAGGTTGGTTTCACAAGAAAATTGAGAAATTTAAAAAAGCAAACATTGACTTTTCAGCTTTAGGGCCAAATGATCTCATTGCAAATTGCTCTGAAACTCATTTGGGCCTCACTACACAGAAAGCTGAGCTTAATCTGAACATTGATATGAAACACATGGGGATCAGTTATATGCAAATATCCTTAAAATGTGAATTAAAAAAAAAATCTAGATGCATGTAGATATGTAGGAGGAGTTATTGGTTTAAGTATTTCATTATTGCTGATCGGTGATGTCAATTGTTTTGCCTTAAACTGATGAAAAACACCTGCTGTTAGGGTGTGGTCACATGTAGGACAGGACCTTTCTATCCTATGTGAGTTGGTTTTAATTTGCCCTGTAATTACATGTCTTTTATTTAAGATTAACAAACAGTTGTACATCAACCACAAGAGCATAGATCACTGAGCTCCTTTGAACTGTGGAGCTAGAAGTGATGTTCTAACATTTGCCTTGCATTGGAGCAGAAGAAAACTGCTCATTATGTGATCATGGCAAGATTTAAGAGGTCTTTTAGTATCATAGCTGGTCTAACTACTCCACATACTGTCAGCGGTATGTGGAGTGGTATATAAAGCCTGTCATAACCTGTTTATTACAGGCTATGTGCCCCCGGCCTATGCATGTTGTCATGACAGAGATGTTTAGAGCAACTCTGTGTGACTTCATTAAGTGCATGACAACAGTCGTAAACTTTCAGTTTTCTCACTCATAAGGGCGTAGTTACGACTGTTAGCATAATGTACACCTCTAATGAAGTGTTGTCCTGTTTAGTACATTACAGTTTAAAAATGTGTATTCAATGAGCTACCTGCATGTTTTGTAAATCAGTTGTGAAGAAACAGGTACCGAAAGCCACAAGTGCAGTTATACATTTGTACACAATGTACAAAGTGTTGAAAACGGTCAGGTACTGTATAGGGGCGTAGCACAAAATTCTGGGTCCTGTAGAAAGGCATTTTCTATGGGCCCTTCCCCGCATTCACAGCTATTCATTCTAACATCTTTTTGGGCCCTTCTCACATGAGTGACCTGGGTTCTCAGTCCCCTCCCCCCCCCCAGTCTGAATGCCCCTGGTACTGTGGTCAAGCACAAATGTCCCTAATTACGTTACAACTCTTACATTCAACATTTGTATGTAATTTAATCTTGATATTACTTACTTTGACTTATTTTTCAAATAAAGTAGACAATTGGACTATAGCTGTATAATAAATATTTCTCATTTGCTGCTACAATACCATGATGTGACATGCTTAACATCTGTGTTGAAAATGGAGAGATGTCCAATGGGTAGGAAAGTCTTCTAATGCATCATTTCCTGTGCACCAGGACGGACCACTAAAACATGAGCCATGTCTCAGTTCCATACTACATAATGACTATATACATCACATCTACATACTCTCTCATTTTGTGGAGAAAAGTATGTAATTTGTGGGCTGATAGACGTCAGTCAAACTGTGACTTTTGAATGCCACTGCCAATCAAACTTCACATAGAGAAAAAATTTGCAATTCTTCCTAATTTTGAGTAGCTGGAACGTGGCTCGTCTATTGTTTATGTGCACTGTGGGACAATACTGTACATAGTGTCTATCAAAAACATACTCATGGGCGCCTGCGTAGCTCACCTGGTCGAGCAGGCGTCCATATGCAGAAGCCCAGGGTTTGAGCCTGAGCTGCGTCCATTTGCGGCATGTCTTCCCCCTCTCTCCCCCTTTTCTGTCTACAGCTGTCCTGTCTATTAAAGCCTAAAATGCCCCAAAACATTTTCTTTAAAAAAACAAGACAAAAAAAACATACTCAAAAATCTTTTAATGGACTTATCTGTATACTGACTGTGTGAGTATTCTTAATTTTGTTGCATGTCCATTGTGAACACAGTACATGCTCAAACCCTAGAATTAGTATGTACTATGGAACTGGGACACAGCTATTGTGTGTACAGAACAGTAAATGCAAAAGCTTTTACGAGCTGCATATACATCAACTGCCTGCTGGTTGACAAAATTGCAGACATTAACTTGTATGAACCTTTTTAGGATTATCATGGATTAGATAACAACATTACATGAAATCTATTTCTGGTGAGGTGCCGTTTGTGCTTTTGTGTTCTACATGTGCACCATTGTGGGATTAGGTCATGTTCGGCCTTCTTGTGAAGAGTGCTTCCGTTTTGCCTATTGGCTGGTCTAAGCCACTGTGTACGAATAGGTGTGTGTGTGTTTGTTTGTGTGTGTGTGTGTGTGTGTGTGTGTGTGTGTGTGTGTGTGTGTGTGTGTGTGAAGTCGGGTCTGGGCAGCTCAGTGTGATGGAAAGCAGATCGAGGCTCTGCTCTTTTTCACCCAGCGCTCACAACATCCCCAAACCAGAAACACATACACACATGCAGCTAAGCAAGAAAATGCAACACACACACACACATATATATGGACTCACAGTGGTGCAACGTATACTGACACACACACATTACTGTGCTCAATCACACACAAGGAAAGGCAATAGTCCTCACACACACACACACCAGTGCCTCCAACCCTGTCAGGCTTTTGACCAGGGTTAGATTACAGTACACCTCAGAGAAGGAAAACTCTCTTTTAACACAATGTCAGGCTGTGGCATCCAGAGGAATGATCATCAAGTGAAAAAGGATAACTCAGGAAAGACAAGCATTCCCACCTCTGATACACACACACACAGTCTCACGAAAGAATTTTATGAGATCAGCAGGAGTGCTAGGTGAAGCTGTAAAAGAAAAACAGGGGCTTTTTCAAAGGAGGGTTGCTCTGAACACACTGGTACAATAATATCAGAGCATTGCTATAAATGTCACAAGTTCAATTTTCACTCTGAGAAAAGAACATGGGGGCCGGCGCTAATATTAGCTGTAGTGATTCGCAGACAGGGGAGGGGAATCTCTGTAAAATCTTAAAGCAGAGCCATAAATCAACACTTTGGCTGTGGTCAAAATGTTTCTGTAACAGTGAAAACAAAAATCCAAATGTGAAATGGGGATTTAGGGGAGAGGTTTGACACAATTTTTGATTTGCAACAAGACTATTGAAATGATCACCAAATTAAATTTGCAACTTATTAATAAAATACCTGCTTGTTGATTATTTTTACACCGATATTTTTGTCATTTTTGGGAAAATAACCACACAAGTTCACCATATTTTGAGAAAGGTCTTATAAATAATAATAGTAAATAAAAAGAATTTGAGTAAGAACACTCTCTTTCTTGGCCGGAAGCAGTAGTTTAATTATAACAAAAAAATTTAAACTTCTAGAACCTTTTAAACTTCTACGTTTTCTGAAAAAAATTTGAAGTGTGCTGTTTTATGCTGAAAATTAAAGGTGCAAAGAACAGGTTAAAACGTAAAATTTTAATCGCGTGTGAGTTACTGGATTATTGGATTTTGAGTTTAAGTTGAAGAACTTAAAGCAGTTGAAGTGTCAGTAGAAGTCAACGCACTGAATGGGTCTGAAGTGTGTGTCTCACAACTGAAAGCAGTTGAAATGTTGCTTACACGTTACAGGTTTACAGCTGTGTTGGCAGTTTAATTGACAGTTTGTGAGCACTGAAAGTAGTCGCAAGAAGCTTAAATGTTAGCTCATCCAAAAGCTGGGAACACTCTTTCAAAAGTAAGAGATAAAAGCTGAATGTCAGTTGAATGATTTGTAAATATTATATAAAGTGAACACAACATTTGATAGATGATTGATAAAATTGCAACAATTACAGAAAACAATGACATTTTTACAAATGTCTTCTCACTTTAGTGACATACTGTATATGTGCTCTCACATTTTATATAAAACATTAGCTAATGTATTAATGTATTAATGTAAACCAATAGAAGCATTTTGCTGAATGCTTGATAAAGTCTGACTAACAAAATGTCTTTTTGTTAGGATGAAAGGATTTTACCCGAC
>NC_048409.1:26188662-26217308 GCF_013103735.1 Etheostoma cragini
GTGGTGGCACTTGTGTTATTCTCTAAACACACACACACACACACACACACACACACACACACACACACACACACACACACACACACACACACACACCCTTCTGCAATGTAGCCCTAATCCTCACATCTCTTGCTTCATCTCTCCCATTTAGCACCTCCCTCAAGCATAAAGAAAACTGTAAGAAAGAGAAAGACGCTTCGAACAACCCCACATCTTCCAAGGAAATGTGGAGTCCTTGTTTATCTTTGATTGAAAAATAACTTTGGGAAGAGGCCGATCAATACTTTCCCTGCAACAAGAGAAAAAAGGAAAAAAAGGAGGTTGCGGAGGAGGAGATGAAGCAAGCTGAAGGGACAGAAAAAAAGCGTGAGAAATTTGACGACATTTAAAAATGTGTCTGTGTGTGTGACGGGTCGCTCGGAGTCGTTCCCATGGCCTCATACAGTAGCACTGACGCTGCTACCAATTGCTCTTTAACAGTGACAAAATGGCCGACATATTCAGATAACAGGATAGTAAAGGGAGACGTGTATGCTATATAAAGGCCTTTAGAGAATGGGAGCACAGCGAGGTCATTTCTGCCTGTGCTTTCCTTGGCTCCCACCTCCCCTTTCAAAGGATCTGCTTATGGTTTCTGTCAGAGATGCACGTCCATTTTTCACCCCATTAACAACTATCATTACCAGCCCAAGCGTAGGCTATAATTGGGCCGGCCATGGAAAAGAGTTGTCAAAACACAATTAAATTCCAAGCTATGGTGAGAGAGAACAGAGAGAAAGTGCTGGATGGCCATAACATCTTATTGTCGGCTTTTCTTGCCCAAAAATAGGAAAGAAAAACATGAAAACCGTTATTTTACATTGGAAGGTTTTGGAGGGCGATTATATAGAAGGGTGATCTGAGCTGGCCAAACGATAGGGCTACTGAAAACATAACAAATAATCAGTCTCAGTGTCAACGATGAAGAATGGACACATTAAAAGCCCTAGCCACGGATCAAAAGCCAAGATCTTGTGAGAGCCTTGATTTAGTAAAACTTCAAATATAGTCATGACCGCGAAGTGGCTACAAAGACAAATTATTATAGCAGAAGATATCTATTATGATTAAACTGCTTATTCTGTGTGTCAGGAGCTAGCATAAGCTGCTCCATCAAGGCTTTCATGGTAATGTTAGGACTCTGAAAGGAGCTTGACATATTAAACTAGCACCGATTTAACTTTTGATGCATTGTTGTTTTAGTTGTAGCAAAATGTTATAGATTTTTAAAGGCTGTGTCTTATAATAAAGTGGTTTGACGCTCAGTTAACGCTCCTAATACAGCTAGCTAGTCTACCATCATGAAGACTATTGACCATGTTCAATTTTCTTGAATATATTAAAGAGAGATGATTTTCAATGTAACACTACCACAAAAACAAAAGAAAAATATGGCAATGAAACTATGGTGAATATAAATATGCCTGTCACTTTAAACTAAACTGTGACTTTTTCCATCAATGCAAAACTAATTACAACAATTAGACAAAACGACTTTGCAAAACAATTTCTTCAAACAAAGTCTTTCTCCAAGTGGTACCACTAATGTCCTAAATTATTCTGTTCCCATTTACTGGACGGAATCTCAAAATCTGGATACAGTCATTTAGTCAGTTATTTAAGTTAGGTTATGATTAGTACATGCATATTATGTAGCCTGCGTACTTAGTCGTAAAACCCATTAGAACCCAAACCACAGAGTTGCTATATTTTATGTTGCTTGCCCTCAAATACAGACACAGTTAAATAAAATTAATGTGTTATGCTCAATGCATTCTATAATTTAGTTTCTATTTAAATATTATTTTAACTTATTTTTTGGTGTTCTCAATCCTTTTTAAAATGATGTTCTCAGTGATTGCCAATGTCAGCAACGTGTTGCTTTCAATCACAGCTGGAAGTAAGGGCATATAATTAGGCTGAAGCCAGTTAAACTAAGTCATGAACTTTGGGAAATGTGATTGTGGCTTCAACACATAATGTCTTGGGGCTGCATTCAGCCTGCTCTGCGGGCTATTGACAATGGAGGAATTGATACTCTTATGTCCTACGTTTCTCAATATATACCAGTTGAAAATCACTTCAGAAAGAAGCCTTACAATTACCACTAATGCTCTTCTATCTAACTCAAATGTAGCTGCAATGCAGGTATGTCAACAAGATATCAAGTAGGACTGTGCTAAGAAAGATTTAAAGCGTTGTTGACTGCAGTAGGAAAATGCCTACTGTACTCTACGTTGAAGACCTAGGACAGTGTCTACCAAACGGTACAGTGTAAATGGTGTGTGTGTGTGTGTGTGTGTGTGTCGGGTGACATAAAGCAGAGGAGGCTTGGTAGTGGAAGGGAGTTGCAGGCCTCTCTGCCTCTGTAATCTGGCCTGATTTATAGAGGCTAGCCCTGCTCTCCCCTTCCACTTCCACACTGACACACTGGGCCTCCTCCGCTGGAGACAGACTGGCGTCCACACACACATGCAGACACACACACACACATTTTAACACAGAAACAGCCATGTGCATAGACACATGGATCTATCCAGTTAGGATTGTCTCAGTTGCACAGTAGTACACGCAACCAAACCACATGGGCCTGTTGCTTAACCAAATGAACACCAGATCCAGAAACAAAAGAGTGTAAGTGTCTGCATGCTGTCAGAGTAGAGTAGAATGCAGCTACACCAACAACTACACTAACAATACCGAATTATTACTAAAATCTGCAAAACAACAAAACACACAAAAAGTACAAATGTAATGAATGATACTGCATTCGCCAGTGACAATTTTGTTTTACAACCAATGCCAACGTTTTTAAAATCCTCACTTTTGACAATATCCTCACAGCACATGGTAACTATGGCATGTCTAAGATTAGAGAAAGATTGCACTTTTGGCAAATGAACTACAGTATTAAGGTATTCATACCATATAAGGTATTATATGGTTTCAGTAAGGTGACTAAAACACGTTGTAAGGGTTAGGAAATGATTTTGGTCATGCCAATGTTTGCCACACAGATGTCCTTAAACAATGGCCTTCAATGGTTTTTACCAATATACTACTGTACGTTAGCATACATTCATTGGGTTTGTGTAATGCTGGAGTCAGTCACCAGTATTTAGAGTGCCTTGATTGGTGGAGAATCATACTTCACATTGTTTATGCCATGTTGTCAGAGCCAAAGGCCAAAACCTTTTGCAGGATAGAAAACAAATTGAAGCCACGCAATAAAGAATAAAAGATAGACACAACGGAGACACAATATTCACACGCATTAGGCTAGCAGACTACAACACCTTCATGTGTGTGTGTAAGTGTGTCTACATGTGTGTATACTATGAATCACAGTGTATGGACATGTGTTTACAGTGAAGCTGGGTTATCTGTCTCCATTACACCACGGCTCAGCCTCCCAGGGCCATTATCTACTCAGACCTGCCTAAACACACACACACATACACACACACACAGACAGGAAGCCCCACATGCTGAAGGCAAGACCCTTTATACAAGGCCATGGTGTGAGCACATAATGGGCCTTTCTGGGGTCTGGGGGCTCTTGACGCAATCCAACACCCAAACAGAGAAGAGAAAGAGAGACCTAGAAAAAGCACCATTTCTTTCACCCACTGCTTTTCTTTGATCTGCGTTAACATCAACATACATTCAGATAAAGCTGTTCATCATAACATCCAGATTCACTGTGTTTTAGCTAATATTGACTGTTGTTGTTGTGGCTAATGTTTTGAAGCGGAGCCACAATCTGACCCAAGGTCAATTTAACATCCTCTTACAGTGGTCAGATGTTGCGATGAAGCACAGTGAACTAGTTCCTTATCAGTTTTTGCAAACAATGTTCTGCCGAAATCCAGTTAATCCTGTGTGACACAGGCTCTGACTAAAATCAGATAGTACGCATGTGTGCTTATGCTAGCTTGGTGATCAAGTACACAAGCATTTACGCTTTGTTTATATTTTAGCCATTAGGCATTAGTCATGTAACCCATTGTAGACACATGCTGGGGTCCCTTCCTGATAACAGCAAAGGAAAACCTACCCTCAGATACTTTAACACTTCAAGATATGATCTTTTTGGGATCCTCGATTGATTCCAAGAGTTATTTCTTGATAGAGGACTGCTGTTTTTTCACATCTCTTCCACTTGTGTTGTATGCCTCTGCTTCACTGAATATATTTCCCTCTTCTGACACAATGCCTTTTGACAACTCCGACAGAGAGGCTGTGAACATCCTGCTTTCAATCAAAGCCCTCACTCTAGGATTCTAAACGGCTGACACCAAAACCTGACAGTCATAACTGGTGTTTTACAGAGATGACAAACTCACATGTTTATAAAGTGTGGGAGAAGATTGAGAGTGTGCAACTTGTCAGTGAAATTAGTACTTTTCACTCTCACGTCAAGGTCTGGCACTGGAATAACCAAGAAAATAAATTTACAAGCATAATTATGACCCCTGGAATAAGTAGAGAAATGTATTTTAGTTTTGCATTTGGGGAATTGGAAATGGAATGCAGTAAAACACAGGACAGATAACATTACTGTTATCTGTCCCTCAAGTCCGGACTGAATTAGGAAAAGGGGCGTTTAAGTACGCGGCCCCCTATGCTTGGAATCAGCTGCAAACTGTCCTGAATCTTCAGGAGATGGTTTCACTGGCTGCTTTTAAACTACTTTTAAATGACATGGAGGCTGAACACACTGGCTGTAGATGTTATGATTGATTATTCTGATGATCCTTGTTGTTATTCACTATTGTTGAAATTTAGATATTTTATGACCTTGTTATTCACTATTTATTAACAGCATAGTGTTTTATGTTTTATGTTTATGATATATGTATTTTGTTATATGTCTGCAACCTTGTTTGTGCTGCTGCTTAACTTGGCCAGGACACTCTTGGAAAAGAGATTTTTAATCTCAATGAGTTTTCTTTCTGGTTAAATAAAGGTAAAATAAAATAAAAATAAAAGCTAAATTAATTGGGTGAAAACCCAGTTAGATTCCTAAAACATTTCACAGATAAGATATTAAAGGATTCTCGGTAATTCTGCTGACAACATGCAATTAGTTATGAACAATCTGGCTGAATAGTCATGTTAAGTTCACCTGTGAATGTACTTTAGAAAATGTGCCTTCTCCTTGTGTTAAAGCATTTATTCATGGTAGACGGATGTTCCCAAAGAAGCACTTCAGACTGCTCTTGTTCTTGGCACTTCAAGACTTCTTGGTGCATCTCGTTTTTTCACATCAGACCAATGGCAGTTGTGTTGGGCAGAACTGCCATTGGTCTGATTACTGACCGCAGCAAGACTCAAGGCAACAACCTCTATCTCAACGTCAGCAAATCAATTGTTGACTACAGGAAGCGACGGAAAGAAGGACACACACCCCATCTCCATTAATGGGACTAGGGTGGAGAAAGGCAGTGTCTTCAGGTTCCTCAGAGTTCTCATCAGCAGGAATCTGACCTGGAACCACCACACCGACACCATCAAAAAGACTGTTAGACAGCAGTTTTTCTTTCTCCGCAGGCTGAGGAGGTTCAGCATGGACTCCAAGATACTCAGCAACTTCTAGGTGCACCATCAAGAGTAACCTGGCTGGCTCCATCCCCGTCTGGTATAGCAGTTGCACTGCCATCCATGGCGGACATCTACACCCAGCCATGCAAGAAGAAGGCCAATAGGATATTCAGAGACCGAAACCACCCCAGCCACAAACCGTTCTGCCTGCTGCCAGACAGTACCGCAGCACCAGGATCAGGTTTAGCTTCATTCCTGAGACCATGAAGGGCTTTTCACACGGGGAGTGACACTTTGCCTGGGTAGTCATGTGGATCTGCGGGGTCTACTACACTCCTCATTTAAAGGACAACGCTCAGCGATTAAACGCCAGGCGATCAATGTGTGGTTACCATGGGGATCTGTCCACAACTGTATCCCTTCTGTACAACTGAATGACATAAGCTGACTGTGGTATCATATATCCTTAATCACAGGTTGATTTATGACAAATGGTGCTAATCCTATTGTTTCATAACCACGGACTGTTAAAGTTAGCTAAATTAGCATAGTCATAATTACGGACATTACCCAATAAATCCAGTCTTGTGCCGATGCTCTGAGCAGCAAAAGCCCCGCTGTCTACGTTCTGATTACTGTTTTGAAAACATTTTTACATTTTAGAGAACTCACAAACAAGCAAGAATCAGTCTCTTGTGCACGGGATTGCAACCGCTTGTCATGTCACCTGTCAATCTACCCGCGCCCCCCCTATCTGCCCGCTCGCCTCTTACTGAAAATGAACTACAAACAACAATCAACAATCACAATTCCCAGTGCGAATAGCCCTTTAGACTTTCATACTTTTGAACTCTTGACATCTGCGATCATTTTCTGACACTTTAGCTAAAAAACTGTCACTTTATCTTTTTATACTTTTACATCCTTTAACTGTTTTCACCTCTGTATTGATGCATATACATTTACTACATTCATGTTTACATTAAGCCTATTACCTTACTTCACATTTTATTATGTGTACTGTATTTATTTATCTCTATATTTTTACTTGTTCTTTCCATAAATTCTCATTTAGGATTTTTTTACTTGTGATTTTCTGTTTTATACCAATCTAATTAGCATTCTCAAATATGCCAACAGTGACTACTTCTGTTCTGTCTATCTGAAAACAATTACTTGAAACTTTAAATAGGTTGAATCTTGAGATTTGCAAATATCTTCAATAACTGCTTTTTCACAATTTTCAATTGTTGTGCTGCATGCTGGCTTTACTTGATGCTTAAGTCCACATGGTCCTCATTGCAAATGGGCCACAGTTGTGCTGGTTGGGTGTGAATGGTGTGCACTTGAATGTGGACTTCATGCATCAACATGGGCTGCAGTTTGACTGCAAACAATGTTTGGGTTAGAAAGCAAATCTTGATGTACACCAGTAAGAGATCCTGTTGACAAAGCCCTTTAAAACACAAACAAGCTAAAATCAACTAACTGTGAAATTAATCTGTCTCAAATGTCTCAAAGAAGAAATCATTTGACACAGAAATGTCCAAAACTCTACTGAATATTACCTATTGTACCTATTAAGTATTGTGCATGGAGAGTCTCAATCCAAAAAAAATCATATCAGCCTTCTAAAAGTCAAACTGTTTGAACCCCTGCCTGTGTGGTAAGTGTGTGGGTGTGTAAACATTGTGGTAACCCCCAAGCCAGGTATTGTCTAGTCTGGTATATGAGGTGGTACCACCAGTCTCCCACTGACTTTTAATTACGGGTGGAGGTGGGGGGAACCATTTTAATGAAAATTGGCCACATCATAAAAGCAGATTTGACCAGGTTCATCCACAGTTCAGGCTCAAGGACAGTAAACACACAGATATTACAGACTGTACCATTCACAAGTGCAACACACACTAGATAAGATTAGATTGCCTGAAACTGCTGAGATCCCAGTGAGGAAAGTGAGAAAGTGTAGCATAGCATCCTATTTTCCCCCTTGATTCATTCAACCTTTATTTTAACTCGGCACAAAATGGGAGATACAAACAAGAAACTTAGATGAAAATGGCAATAAAAAGAAAAATATAATAAATAGCCAAACTAGTATTATAATAAAACCTTAAGAATAAATAACGCAACCAAAATGTTAAGCAAATAAATCAATTAAAAAAAGAACAGCTGGAAGAGAAATAGAAAGGTAACTTAAAGTAAAATACTAAGTAACATTCAAGAAATACAAAACACAGGGAGTAGAAATAAACATGGTTTTATCATGTGTTTAGGGTAAATCTACAGAATAAATAGGGAAAAAAGCCAAAAAAAGACCATGAAGATGTGTGTATCTAGAAAGAGTAGCTTGTATATTTTAAAGCTTTCTACCTTAAACCTTCTAAACCTTTATTTATTCAGGAAAGTAAACGCCATGTTCCACACTAAGTAACATACAGTGGACACTGCCCAGTCCAACCACAGTCCAGTCCACAAAAACCTGGATTAATGAGTCGACAAACATAATGTACACCCTCCGTCCATACAGGGCACTGGAGTGCACTGAACGATTTGATGACCATTAGAATGATGTGAATCACATGTTGTGTGGTGTATGGTGCCATAGTATTCTCAAGAAGATCAAGATGGATGGATGGATGGAAGAAGGATGGAGAGACATGTGATTCAGAGTGACAGCCAGAGTTCAGCCACCGACTAATTTTAACATACATCCATCCATCCCTATCACTCCCTTCTATTAGCTCTCTGATGGAGGCAGGGCAGCAAGGGAACATAATCGGTGGGAAGCTGCCCAGAAGCCCCTGACCTGAAGCAGGATGAGGGCTACAGTGTGTGTCCAGAGGGGGTCAGGGGAGAAGGCAGCATCCTGGCAGGACATTAGGAACTTGGTTCCCATCAGCGCTTGATACTCTCCAGCTACGGCTCCATAAGTCTCTCCCTGCTGGGTCAATGCTGCCTTCCTCCGGGGGATTCCTACTTTTTCCCAAGGCTATGCCCAGCTAGCTCTGACACTCTCTACTTGCCAAATGACCCTAAGTTCGGCCACTTGCTTCCCTTATCTGTCCTTTCCCAGGGCTGTGGTACTCTATCTATGTCCCCCGTCTCTGTCTGTCACCCTCTCTGTCGTCAGATGTACAGTAGTCACGGCATCTGAAGGATCAGCGTAATGATGGCCTGCCTCACTGAAATCAGTAACAGTACATGCTACTGCATGTGAGACACAGTGTGCATGTTAGACCACGCAAATCTAAGGGTAATTTTGACATTTTATTCATGTTAAAGCAGATATTTCAATTAAAATTAAGGCAGCATTGGTCATTCATACTACACTGTACTTTATTTTGTATAAAATAAGAAGAAGGGGTGTATATCTGGTTGTGTTAATTTGCTTGTTTGCTTTGGTCTGTGTAGTTAAATGCATCATGAACCAAATGAGCTGTGAAAGCTGTCAGATACTGTGTGTCAGTGAGTGCAGTACATGAGACAGAGGAGGGGAGTCAAAAGACTCATGCAAAACACGCACACGCACACACACACGCACACACACACACACACACACACACACACACACACACACACACACACAACAGTACTGGAGTATTCATTTGAAATCATAGACACTGAAGTGTCCGTTTCTCCCTGTTGTTGTTGCCCTGTGTGGCTGGTCAGAAATGGGAGTGCTACATCTCAAACAGTATGAGTTAGCCTGGCCTCGCATTGCCAGACCTTCCTACGCAACACTGTGGAGGAGGGTCTGGCTTGTCCACACAGCATTCTGGAAGGGAAGAACAATGTGCTCTAATTTATTGGCATGGCTTTGAACCAATCACAGTTGTCTTGGAAGGCGCTAAGTGCAGGACGGCGCAATGGTGCCGCTGCAAACTTTCAGCTGCATTAAAGTCTTTACAGTAAAAATGTTTTGCTCATTTTAGCAAACTAAAAGCTGAAAGCTACAGAAAAAGCTTGTATGTAGACCTTGAGTTAAGATGTAATTGTGCTATTGTAGCACAATTACATGTCCTGTGGACATTTACGTTTTACTTGTCCAGGCACAAAAGGCACTTCTTCGGGTAAAGATTTCTCATTTTTGTTTTGTTCTCATTTGTTTTTTGTGTTTTTTGTTTTTTGTGTTTTGCACTCCTGTGCAGCATTCGAACAAACCATTGAAAGCATCCAAACACTAACATTAATACAACGTTGGGGAGTAACGGAATACATGTACTAGTGTTACATTTTCAGAATACAAATTATAAGTAATTGTATTCTGTTACAGTTACAATGCAAATGGGTGGTATTTAGAATACAGTTACATTGTTGAAATCAATGGATTACATAAAGATACTTCTCTGTTTCACAAATGTATTCAATAACTAAATAAATTAAGGTAACTCCATGCACGTCCCAGAAACCTCAATAAGAAAAGGAAAAATAGAGCTTTTTGCGTGATCCCTGATAGAGGTAAAGATGGAGCCGGCACAGCAGAGCCAGGGCAGGAATGCTGTTCTATCTTGGAAATTCAAACAGCATTTCACATTAAAGATAGAACCGGGAGAAGGAAATATAACTGTGCAGTGCATCCTCTGCTTGCCAGCAACCAACCTTCTTTCAGCGTCTAAATGAATCCACTTCCAACCTGAAGCATCATAAAGTAAGTTATTTCTTTTTAATAAGCCAAGAGTACTCGTCTGCTGTAATTTTACTGGTCACCTTGCTATTTTACAGTTGTATCAGGTAGCTACCTGCTTAGTTGCGACTTTACAATCTCCTATGCGCTGATTTACTAGCCCCAGATCTAAAGTTAGCTAAAATTAGCTTGTGGTAACGTAGGCATGATTAGTAAGCAGAATTTGATGGCTGCATTCCTACAAATACAATTCAATGTGGAAGTAATCCAAGTATTCATAATACATTACTCAGATTGAATAACGTAACGGAATGCGTTATTCAATACATTTTTGGGCATGTATTCTGTATTCTGTAATGGAATACATTTTTAAAGTATCCTTCCAAACACCAGAGATGGCAAAAGTACAGATACTTTTGTTAAAAAATACCCTGATAAAAATAGAAGTACTGATTGAACTTCTTTACTCATGAAAAGTAACAAAGTACAGGCTTTGAAATTTACTTAAAGTATATATGGTAAAAATAAAAGAAGACTTGCAAATGTCTTTTTATGCAAAGTTACCTGGACCACACACATGTTACTAGAGTGCAAGCTGAGAAACATCAGTGGACTTGCAAAAAAGCTCTTTCTGCCATTGGCTACATTTTAAATGGGTGTCTGCCAATAGGCCTAAAACATCACATATATGAAGATTTTGACAGGTTAATAAGATTCTGACCGAGTAAGATATGAATTGTTGTTGTGATTCTGTGAGAATTCAAAGATCCAGGTTCTCTGTTTTCATCTTCCTCTTAACATTTAAAGGAATCTACATGTGTGTGCTCAAAGAATTACTAAACTGACATTAACTAGGAAGTTCCCCGTACTTTTAGAGTTTTAGAGCACATTGGCAAGGAGTCATTCTTGATGCCTACTATCTCAAACATTTCTTTGAGATAAGGCCGAGGATGATCGGGAATGTCTTGCTGCTTGTCTGCTGAATCTCTGAGATTTCCATTTTCTTAATTTTCAATCATGTCGCCATCCATCCTACTATGTGCTACGTTAGCGCCATCAAGCCGCAATGATTAGCTGTGAATGAATGCCGCTGAATCTGTTGAGTTGTCTTGGAGACGTGCATCGAGTGCAACATACTGTATATTCCCCTCCAATTAGATTGAATTCGGTAATGATGAAGCGAAAAATAATAATGGAGACTAATGGCGAAATTATTTGAAACTAAAGTAACGAGTCAATTTTGTTAAATGTAAGGAGTAGAAAGTACCGATACAATACAATAGTAAAGCAAAAATATCTGAAAAATCCAGTAACAAAGTATTTGTACTTCATTACTTCCCATCTCTGCCCAACACAACCACGGCTAGTACCATGGGACAAATTGGAGAAAAAAAAAAAACCTGATACCCAACCTGATACTTTGGGTAGCATTTACACACATTGACACACAAGACAGAATGACAGAAAAAAACAGAGTGGATGTGCACTGAATAGGTGGCGGGGCGCTCTGACAGTGGCACTGTGCTAGGAATTAAGTTCCCATGCTAGCTTGTGTTTACCCTTGGCTATTTTTTGCACTCTCACACATACACAGAGTTTGCCCTATCATACCCCTTCCTTGTAAATTCTCATCCCTCCCCTCCCACCCTCTCTCATTCCCTTTTCTTTCCCCTCTGGAGTCCGGAAGGGTTATGTGAACGGGCAGGGAGGAGGGCTGAGAAAAAGACCAGAGGAGTGTGAAAGAGGAGAGAGATGTTTTGGGGGTCATCATTGAGTCATCATATTCTCTAGTTAGGCCTGCTGCGTGTGTGTGTTCAGTTGCTTTCCTAAGTGTACATACTGTACGTCTGAGTAGGTGGTGACATTTACATATTCCAGTGAACAAGTGTATTCACATGTGTGTGTGTGTGTGTGTGTGTGTGTGTTTGTACTTCTGCATGTCTTTGTGTTTTTAGATAAGTTAATGGTACATCCTACATGCCTGCCTGAGTAACTAATTTCTCATACATTATGAACATTTTATCTCTTTGATTTCAAATGTAATCCTTGTTTCTAAGCTCCTGCTGGTATCTTTCTCCAACTCTGCATCCTACTTCTGTGCTTCATCAACCCTGTCTTCTACAAAGTATGTTTATATACTACTGATTTTCTGCCTAGATTATGCGCACAAGCAATGCTTTATCCAACTAACTGTTGTGTTGTACTGCACAGAAGTCTTAGGGACATGTTCGGGCTGGACGGTAGACATACAAAGTCAACTTGTATGTAGACTGGGGTTAACATCTTGTGTTCCACCCGTTGTTAGGTTCAGGCTACTACTGTAAAACACTTGGGGAACATATCATGTTTTTTATTAAATATGACCAAAAGTGAACGCTTCATGCTTCAAATCAGTGTTGACTTGACAGTGTATTCAACCAACATACGCATCAAATGGTTCTGCATGGCTGCAGTTTATTTTTACACCTCAAAGAGTGAGAAATTGTTGTTTAATAGAGACATAATCATCCTAATATACAGTAATGTATAAAAAAATCAAAAACAGGAAATCATGTCTTCACTTACTTAACGGTCAACAAGGTATTTTCATACTCAGATAAGAAAGGAATAAACACTGTGTAATTATCTGAAGTTCTGTGATAAATCAAACAAATATGCGAAGAAAATCTGTGTTGTCCAGATACAGTAAGTTAAATATAAGAGAAATACTGTATTCTCAAGAAGTAATATTTTTAAAATAATAGATAAAACCTTCAACCCTAGTTCAGCATTCAAAATTGTTCTGGCAGTGAACAGTTGGCATAAACATTTAATATAAATATGTTTTTTCTTTTTCACACAAAACATTTATGTGAATCCAATCTAGTTAGTTGAGTATGAACTTAACTTTAAGAGACAAGGCTCTCAGCCACTTGGCTTCAACCAATTGTCTCTTCTGTTAGAAACATCCATCTTTTACTGGCTTGCCTAGAACGCTTTGCTCGCTATCGTCCCCATCACATCCCTGTCCTCTTTCTCGCTCTCCTTCTCAGCCTTTTTTCCTTTCATCTCTTTGCCTTTTCCTCATCTCCGCCTTTCCAAATATCTGTGTGGCCTGGCTTTGCCTCTCAACAGTAACTCAACCCATAAACAAACTGCCTTACATGCTGTAATCACAAACCCCAAACTGCCAGACATTAAAAGGGCCACGTTTCATCCCGCTACAAAAAACAGAGAGTGGAGGGGGTAAAAGGAAAGAGAGCTCCAATGCTTGGGCCTCCTCCTCTTAACAGATGTGGTGTGTAGTATCAGTTTGCTAAAGTGCGACTGGGAGGAGAGACAGATTGCGATGGAAGAGGAGCATATCTTTGAGGAGTTCCACATTGCACTGTGCTGATCAAAGTTCTCTGCAGCCTTTGCGGCTAATTGTGGGGATTATCTGTAAGTGCTTGGAAAAGACCGGCCTGGTTTTATGGGGTCGGTGTCTCACTCTCTCACACACACACACACACACACACACACAAACAAACACACAGACACAGACACACACACACACACACACACACACACACAGACAGAGACTCTGCATACGCTACTGCATCCAGTAATGGTAGAGGAAATGCACAACTGACCTCAGATGAATAATTCAAGTTTTTGTGTTTTTGTGGAGTAAGACAATGGTAGAAAATTGGACCTAGAGCAGACTGAAAAGAGAAATACTGGTTTAAAAATGAGAAGTCATCCAGGAGATGCTAACTAACACACACACACACACACACACACACACAGAGGGGCAGACATATCCTGTCAGGTTGATCCAGTTCCAAGGACAGTGGCGAGACTGGAAGGTTTGGTGTGCCAAAAGACTTGTCAGTGGTAGTTGTAAAGCTGCCTCCCCTAAAGCCACTTCCCCCTGCTGACACACACACACACACACACACACACACACACACAACTGTGGTCAGCTGAGCGGATCCTAAGTGAGGTCAGGAGTAGTTTGGAAGCACACGGCTCACAAAGAGACTTTCCTTCTAGGCTTTATGAGTCTTCTCTATAGTTTGGCTGACCACAAACACACATACACACACACACTCTCACACACACGTACATTCACACATGTACGCAGACATACAGAAAGACTCACAAAGCTGATGTAGCGGATATGGTTTTGTGAGGGGGAGAAGGGTGTATGGTCGGCGTCAGGTCCAAGCAATTATCCAAGTGTCCAAACCTCTTTTAGGCAGCCACGGCGGAGCCAGGCAGAGCTCACTTGCACAAAACTCCAACCTAGGGATTTGCCCAGATAATTCCACTTCTATTCACCATGAGAGGTTTTGCAAGGTTAGGTCCAAAATCTCTGAGACATCGCTAACTACAAGCAGACTACCAGCTGGCCCTTGGCCTCCAGTCTAAAAGCTCAAGTGCTTAATTCTGAACACTGAAGACCTGTCCAATAAGACGAGCAGGGAAGACAATGACAAGCAGCTAATCTTGTCTTTATGCAGCCTTTGTCTGTGAGTAGGGGGCACTTGTAGAAGCAGTGCTCAGGTAAAGCACTGTGTCAAAGGTTAAGCTGGGAGATTCAGACTTGCACACACAAGTTAATTAAAGTTTGTCTAAGGGGATGAGAGTGTTTCTCGAGGAGACCGCTAGCGTCTGAGGGCTCGCCTAAGATAGGAATGCTGTCAGTTTTAAAGTTGGCTGACTTGTGCCAGGTTGTTTCAAGAAAGCTTTTTATCAACGGCACAATTATACCCGGTGAATCAGGTAAAACAAGGACAGAATTAACTAAAAGATGTTCTCTAAATGACAATCACTTTCCACTATTGCACATCTTTTTGACCGGCTAAACTGTCCACTAAGGTAAAAGTACTTCATACTGAAGCTGCAATGATAAGTCAATTTAACGATTAGTTGCTCGACAGCGCAGCACGGCACAAAGACCGATGCAGGGGTCTTTACTATTTTAAGACACACGCAGTTGTTAATTTCCCGCCCAGCGCCCATGTCGTTTATATCGCAAATGCACCTGCGCCCATCTTCGTGCCCATGGGCGTGCTGGTCTTGCAAGGGAAGTGTGTTCAGGTGAATTCTTGGCTATCTCGTGGCAGCAGAAAGCGATCGCGCCATTGACCAACAAAAACCTGGTCTAAAGTCCATAACGCAGCATTTTATTGTAATTCTAACAGCGCATTAGTAAAATGTGCCTAGGCTCGTGCACTGCAAAAGATTAAAAATAAAAATATTACGGTGCAAATCCGCCATCATAGCAATGCACCAAGGTAGAAACGTGCCTGGCTTATAAAGGGAATGGAAGATGACACTTAGCCCAGATGACAATTGGTTTATTGCAGGTTACGCCCAAAACACACCAATGATTAAACTAGACACTAAATACAATCCTTTTGAACCAAGCAGCCGGCACACAGACCCTTTTTTCCTCCATCAAACTAGGAAAAGTGCAGGCGCCTAAACGCACCTGTGCCATACGCTTCATGCCGTACACTTAAAATAGGACCCTGAGTGTTTTTAATGAAATAATATTTCAGTTACACGTACAGATGTGTCAATTGAAAAGTAAATGTCTACAAAAATCTTTCTCACAGTAATGGAGGATTTTTCTCCCTGCAGTATTCACCTGTTCACCAACATTTGATGGTACTTTCAGTCTTTAGTGTCTACACTGTGGGTTTTTAGTAAAAACTAGGTTGGGTCACTTGAAAGGGAAAAGAAAAAAAAACTGAACAAAAGAGTGAATGAAGAAACAGACAGCAGACGTGTAGAAGAGGAAGAAAATAACCTCAGGAGGAATATAAAAAGCGAGTAGTCTGGAGAAAGGGATGGAGAGGAAGGAAGGAGGTAGAGGAGGAGAGAAGATGAGCAGACAGTGTCCTTTATGTATTGGCTGAGTGTCTCCTAGGGCTTTTGTAATGCTTTATACAGACCCACTTTCCAAGGTCGCCATGTGGCTGCCTGTCCAGCTGTTTTCATATTCAGTTTTGGCCTTGTTTCTTTCCCTCCTGTGTGATTCTTTTTTTAATCTGTGACTGTATGGCAAATTATTACCTGGGGGCAAAAGATTACCCACAGAAAAGACAACAAAAAACACAAAATAAATGAAAGGCTGCCAAGATTCTAATTCTGATTAGGATGGGGGAGGTAAGCAAGAAATAAAGGGAATGTAAAACCATACAAGCCTCTTTGAGTTATCTGCAAACTAAAGAAAAAAAAGAATGAAAAAATGCTTGTGACAAACAGGACATCTGATGACCTTGATGTGATCAGTCATGTCACTAAGGATAAAAGTCTCTCTAGACCTTCCACAAGCGGTGGCGGTAACATGTAACCTGGCTATGTTTTCTGAAATAAAGGCCAGAGAGTTGATCAGCTTCCCCTCCACCCTGGAGGTTAGCCTGTAGCGCTACCAGCAGGGTTAATGAGTGGTGTTGGTTTGCTTAGCGTGAGGCTCTTACAGGAGGCCCTACAGGAAAGCCCATTGGCCAAAACAGAACGGCCTACTGCCACAGTCACACTGTGTCCCTGCCACATTTATGGCTGCTATTTGATCCTAGCATGCAACCTGTTTCATATTCTCCATTTATGCGAATACAAGTAATAAAACTGCCAAAACCAAGAAAGGGATAACAGATGGGTTGTCACGTTGTTATTTTGTCAAAATTAGAAAAAGTCGAGGCTAAATACCTGGGGATCCACTCCATTAGCTGCTATGTAGAAAAATAAATCTGGGGACATTGATTGTAAATCGGTTTTCAAGGATCAAGTTTTTGTACTACCATGTGATCCCAGAGAGGCTACAAACTAACATCCACAAGGTAGTAAGAGCAAAAATGGTTGGTGTGCATTGGAATCTGTTAGTTTTGATGCATACTTATATTGTGTGCTAGGTAAGAACATTTATACGCACATATCAGTGAATGAGGCGCATTGTTTCCTCCTACATTCGAAAATTTGAGATTAGTCCCAGTGCCAAAAACTGCACTGCGGGCGAGCTGGTGTTTTTTTTTGTCATCCTGAGCTTCTTTAAATGCTTCTAAACACAGAAATACTTTACACCAGGTTGCGGACTGGAAGTCTGTCATGGCTCACTTTCACACCTCTTTGAAACTATCTCACTTTTGGTGAATGGTGATGAGCAATCATATTGTTGCTGTCTAATTTTTCTATTCCTACTCTACTTAATGAAAGTTCAGTCTCTCTAAGAATTGAGCGAAATGTTGAGTGCCATTAAAAGGAAGTAGTCTGTCTTCATGTAGTTAGGGAGAAAGTAAAGGCCCCTACACTCAAACAGACCTAGACATGCTCACAGTTCATTGTATACACACTGGGTGTCTGAATAGGCAGACATTTTGACACGTGCCTTTGGTACTTGTGGGCAGTCCCTGTTGTGATAAACTGTGGCCGGCAAAGATGTCCGCACAGCCTTTAGTGTAAAGTGACAGTGTAGAGTATACAATAGTAAGCACAAGTGCAGCTATTACTGGGGAATGGAACTTTAAAAAAAACACTGACATTGAATGTAATCTGGGGTTTTGCAAAATCATCCAATATCAATGTTGTGTCTGGCAATAAGGTTGGTATGTTAGGTTGCCAATATGCTTTTGCAATAGTTCAAAAACACTGAAAGCACAATGTATTTCTTTTGCTCACACCCCCTGCTGTACTTTAAAATAACTACAGAAACTTAAAATGAATCACTTTACTGACCTTAGTATTAGAAGTTTGAGCATTGCCAAGAACACTTTAACGCTCGGCAAGAAAAAAAAAAAGGAAAAATGATCTCCTTGCTTGTCCTGTCTTATGCCTGTGGGAGATGAACACGTATAGATTTGTTTCTGCTGTCAGAATGTCACGTACATGTGGCATGGATAACACAGGAATGACCCCGCATTGACCTCTCCTACCATCTGCTTTGGCTGGGCTACGCCAGCCACTCAGCTTGCCTGTCTACACGGTTACTGACCCATTCCACATGCCAAAAACAAGACAGATGCCCCTGATACCCCAACTCCAGCCCTAACCCCCCACCTCCCGGCAGCATTTCAGCGCCTCTCCCCGTCATTCAGACCAGACACCCTGACCTCCTCTTCTTCCACCACAGCTAGGCTAGCAACTAGCCTCAGTCTGTGAAGTGACATATGTTATGTGATGATGTCAGGGATATATCAGTGTGCCACACACAGGAGGAGTTTAAAGGTTGTGGGTATGTAATAATGTACACACACACACACACAAACACTTGCTTTATGGTGTAGTGGGGCATATATGGATAAAAGAACATGTCAAACACAGGCAAAACAAAATGAAAGACCCACTCATATGTGCAGCCGCAGACATACACACACACACACACACACACATACACACACCCAAAGAGGAGGCCGTGGTTCATCCTCTGACCGGTCGGTGACCTGACAACCCAGCAGCTGCTAGCTGTTTGATGTTTCACTCTGAGGATCACATTTCATTTCCAGACTCTTCAGCCAATAGGAGAAGGACCGAAAGACAGAGGGAGGCTCTTCTTCCTCTTTTTAGCCTTTGCCATAGCGCCACCGAAGAGACACTATTAAGAACACCCTCACAACATATAACATATTGCATTTTAACCTTATTAATCTATGTGTTGTGTTGAGTTACTCCACGTGTGCAGGTTGATAGACACACATATTCATATCTTTGCACTTTTTTCATCCCGCTGAACAGCTAGTTTATGTCAAAATGCTCTTACACATTAAGCAAGTCAACTGACATTGGTAGATCAGTGTGTGTTTGTGTGTGTGTGTGTGTGTGTGTGTGTGTGTGTGTAGCAGATGGAGACAGGCTGGACATTAGACCCTCTGGTCTGATGACATGAAGTCATCACATGACAGCAGTGTTGAACACTGCCTTCAGAGACACACAAACTTGTTAAATCATCATATACATGAGTGAATGTCTCATTTTACACACACACACACACACACACACACACACACACACACACACACACACGTTTAGTTAGTATGTGTCTCAAATCTTAGTGCTTTTACATAAATCTCAACTCCAGTTTCCATCTATGTTTTTCAGGTGAATTAGTAATTCACCAAATTACCTGACTGAACTGCAACAGGTCATTTCAGTAATCCTTCCTGTCATCTGGATTATTATATCTTCTTATGTGAAATAACCACTGGCACTGATAAAAACAGATGCAAAAATATTATTATAATATTTATCTATTATAGATGGTAAATGTTACACCTTGTATGAAAATTGAGCTAATGCATAAGAAGAGGTCTGTTGTGTTTTCACCCATGTCCTTGTCTTTCCTTCTGCTGTTCATAATGGATCTGGCCCCTTAGTGTGTGGCCACTCATGAGTGAGAGGATGAAGAGAGACTGCCCCGGGCTAAGGGGCATCTCTAGTCAGTTCACTTAGAATGAACACACACAGCACACGAAGAGGGTCTCAAATTAGCATCTTTACCAGGAATTCTAGAATAAGGAGGCTTCGGCGCCATGCATGGCTGCTCACCCTCAACTGAATACACACACAGAGTCACAAGTGTAGACGCAATGCACTTGAGAAGCAGTCACAAACCTAGAAAATGCGCACACCCTCTTACACAAATTCCACAATCACATAACTACAACTTATCTTTTTTTCTGCTAAATGGTTGTGTACAACACAGTGCATTCCTTTCTTCTTCTTAGACAGTGGGATAATAGCTCTTTGTTTAACGAGAAGGTGCTAACCACTGGGCCTGACATGTAAGCTTATTACCTCCTTCAGCATTCAGTCAATGCTGCATACAGTCCAGCTTTCTAAACTTAAACTGCACCCTGAAGATGTTGAAGGTGTCACACTGTGTCTGGGAGGAAAAGGGTGTTCTTGGTAAGCAAATCTTTTATGTAAAGTCTAAATCCGGGTGGAAATTGAAAGAGGGTGGGGTGGCTGTGTCGAGTCAAGGTACTCACAGTGTTAGTTTAGGCTGTGGTGAGTTAATTCACAAGGTAGTTTCACCAAATAGACACTATTTTTTAAACACTTTGATAACATTTACATTATTGTTTCAGTTTGTCACATCCGGCGTAGGGCCGGGTATTACATGATGATTTCAATACATTACTTAAAATAATTATTTTAATTATTCTAAAAATAATTTAAATAAGCCTTTCTGTTTAGGTATTTTACTACTAAGGCTGTAGCCAAGATATGTTCCCCATGCACATCCACAACGACTAAAAGAAGGGTATGGGTATTCTGATAGACAATAAAATGCTTTTAGTTGTATTTAATTTTAATTTCTGTCAGAAAAAAAGTAACATTTTAAGATATTGAGACTGTATATGAGAGTATTTTCGTGAAACACAATATGGAACCATCTCTTCTGCAGCACCCTTTTGTTGATTAGACTTATAGATTTTTACATACATGTACAAGTGTTGTCCTATGACCTCAAATTATTTGCATTTGATTCAAAAGCTATAAAAGCCTTTTGAATACTTCTGAAAATATTCTGAATGGTGATTGTGTGCGTGAGCATAAGCATGTACAAGAGGCAACAACCAAGGATGGATGCACACACACACACACACACACACACACACACACACACACACTATTAACCTAACACGAACATATTGCCTTGATAGTCTGTGACCTGTTACCTCGGCCTGGCTTACCCTTCTCAACACCGCCATAAACATGACAAGGCCTTGGGATCAAAGCTGTCTGGGCCATCCGCCCGTTTTACATACAGACAGACAGACCCCGACACACACACACACACACACACACGCGCACACACACACACACATAGACAGATGCTGCTTTGAATCAGAGGAGGCTCTGTGTCTTTAACCATCATCAGTCTGATTAGAGCTGGTGGTCCAGGAGTGTTTCCACATCACAAGGTTCTTCTTGGCAGAATTTGGCCCTGCTAAGACGCACCATAAAGCCATACACCCTTTCGATTCACATGTGCTTGTTTCAGGGAGAGAAGGGGGAGTCTGTTCTACTGATATAATGTAGCCTCTTTTGCTGGTAATAGGAAACAAGAGAAAAAAAGCCTGTATGATTGGTTATGTTTACATGTAGCCAATGTTGGCTGTCCAAAGAGGTGTAAAATATAATAAAAAGATGCAGATTTGGTACTTAGGCAGCGGGCAAGGCATATTGGAGTCATGCTACCTGAGTCCGACCCCTCCTGTGTAAGCCATTAGCCAATACTGCAGCGCTCCACGGCAAGCCATTCTCAGCTTTGCGTGCAAACTGGTGTGTGTGTTTGCAAGAGAGTGCTTTTACAGCCCCTGCTAACCAGTGGACCAGCTCAGCTGTAGGCCTGTGTTTGCCATAAGACTGGGAGCATGAGCCTTTTAGACATGACCAACATCTGACCTTGAACTTCTGAACTCTTTCCTTTGAGATAATTTCCAGGAAACAGAGACGTTTCAAGGAAACGCACACTTTAACAAACAAATTCAGGTGGGAAGACTATAACATCACTTCTTCCCATGGACTGCTACTCTGTACTTTATGGATAGGGCAGTCTGTCATTTTTGAACAAGCGGTTATGTCAATGCAAACAGTTTATATGCATGTTGAGGTTGTTTGAGTTAGGCACCTCTACATGATTATAATGCAGTTTGATTATCAACACATGTAATAAAGGTTTAATTTGAATGAAGACTGTAATCTGAGCCTGAATGTAATAGGTAAGTGTTTGTGTACACAAACAAAATTGAATCTCTAAGGAAACATTTCACTTGATCATTGTTAGATTTAAAGACACCAAATACAGGCACAAACTACTATAACCGCAAGAAAATGAAGTATATTGTATGTGAATGAAAATACAGAGAACAAGGGACACGTGCACAGCAAAACATACATACACACACCCACACACACACAAAGGGAGGGCTGTGGACAGGTCCAGCAACACCTCTGAGACTGCGATCCCACCTCTTCTTCTAGTGCGATGCCACTTGGGTAAAGAGTGAGAAAGGAGGAGGGAGAGATGCTATAGAGCTAAGAGCCTAGGTGTTAGCTCTCTGCCTGAAGACATAAAGTAGCACTCTAGGATTCTGCGACTCCTACTCCCAAGTGCTTCTGACACAAAATGGACACCTCAGTCTCAGAATGCCACTCCACATTTAAAGGGAAAAAGGTCAGCCATTGCTTTTTTTTTCACAGAATACTAGTATATTTTCTTCTTCTGTGTGTTTTTGTAATTGTCTTCCTCAGTCGTTGTCAGTCTTACTTTAGCTCTATCAAGGTTCCCTCAATTTTGACCAAGCATGGATTTTGTTGCTTCAAGAAAGTAGTTAATAGTGGAACCAAATCCAGGCTTGAACTGCTCTCTAGAAACCCGTGGGTGACTTTTAGCAGTTGGAACTATGCCACTTCATCGGCAAGATTGATTGGTATCGAGCGCCTGTTCCCAGTGCTTCCACTTCATTAGGGAATAAAAACACTGTGCTGGTTGCCACTGTTGTGCATCAGAGTGCATGTGCAAAGTTGAAACTTTCAGAACTTCCCCATGGTGTGGCTTTTGAGTCTTTGAGCATTGGCAGCCAGCGCCAGCATATTGAGGTTCAGTTCACAATGACGGGCATGCTGCCTCTTCTGCAGTCTTAAAGTTTGAAGAGGAAAGGGACCACAGCTTGTATGATGACACATTTGCCGGTTGTATAATTTTGAGATTCACAGCCACATATCACAAAATGTCAGGAAATATAGGGCTCACACATCCAAGCACTTTTGCTGACAGAAGGGGGCATATACCAATGGTTTCTTGTTTGTTAGCTTGCTCAATATCAATATGTCCCTACACTAACTTACAGCCACCATGTTAATGCGGCATTCTTCCACCCCACAATCCTAGACTTCATTCTCTCCCACAGCAAATGCTGTGGCTACGTCCATTAGCTCACTAGCACTAATGCTGCAGATTAATGGAGGATCAGAGTCACAGGGTAAGCAAGGACCAGGCAACATGAAAACACCTTATCCCACTAGCACCCTCCCTCGTGATTATAAACACAATCTTTTCCTAACAGGCGTACACACACACACACACACACACACACACACACACACATAAAGTCCTGACTTCATTGGTGCAGTAAATCTGGCCAGAAGGCCATGGAAGGCCAGCAGGGAGTTAATGGTTGCTTCATAAAACTCTGAGGAGGAAGGTCAGGACTTCAGCCAAGTGGCCTGATGCCCTAAATGAGAAGCATGTGTAGGGGGGTCAGGAGAAAAGGGTGCGGTAAGGGTGAAGGTGCTCCCATGCATATCCAACACATCCAACAGGGGAAAGAGTGACATTTTGCATTTATGTCTTATGGGAATCAGCCAACAACTTTTCCTTACCAAGTTTTTAAAAATGTAATTCATACGTATCTGTCAATAACACATTATACTTTTACAGAACGCTCTGCTTTGCAACCACAAACCAGCAGCTGATTCATGCGATGACATTTGTTGTTGAGAATGTTAATTTCAGATCTTGAAAATAACTTATTTTGCACAACTGCACAGATTTCCTAAAATGCAATCTGTGACGATACACAGTGACCAACTGAAATTCCACTGAAATCTTTATTGAAAGATCACTAAAGGACTGAAAACAAGACAGCCTTTTGGAAACCAGCCAAGCTTGGTCACAGAGCTCACTTGGCAATGTTCCAATACCAAGAGATGGAAAATTGGTCAGGAAACATGTACTCTGCACAATGGTGGATAGGTTGAGGTGGTCTAACATCTGTGACACAATTGTTGTAAATACTTTATAAGTTGGTGGATATCATCCCCTTTGAAAAAAGCCAACCAATGAATTTTGCCGATTGATTTCTTTACTGATTTCCTGTCAATCATATTCTTTGCTCGCTACTGAATCTGAAATTTGCTCCAAATGTTTTCCTGTGTATCATCACCTTACCAATTTTGGATGATGCAAAATTTGGGCTATTACCAAGTCCCAAGTTGGATTGAGACAGGTTTATGTTTTTGGTACTAATGATGAGACAATGTACAATACAAAAACAATACTAAGTATTAGGGGCGGCTGTGGCTCAGTGGTAGAGCGGCCTGCCAATCGGAAGGTTGGTGGTTCGATCCCCGCCCCTGCAGTCATTGTCAAAGTGTCCTTGGGCAAGACACTGAACCCCGAGTTGCCCCCGGTGCTGCGCATCGGAGTGTGAATGTGTGTGAATGTTTATCTGATGAGCAGGTGGCACCTTGTACGGCGGCCACTGTGTATGAATGTGTGTGAATGGTGAATGTTTCCTGTAGATGTAAAAGCGCTTTGAGCAGTTGTTAAGACTGGGAAAGCGCTATATAAATACAGCACATTTAATCAAACAATCCAAGTTTGTGTACTATCTTTCAATCCAATACCATGGTCTTCATTCAGCAGATGGCTCAGGTGTTATCACTGAACAGTGCTATGATACATATAGAGAGAGCTTTTAACCTTTCTATTGGTTCAAGGATAGTCTCTGGCATTGAATATTTTATTCAGAAGTTCAAAAAACTTGCCAAAATAACGGTTTTGGTGAAAAATAATGTCAGGGAAGGAGATGCTCTTTGCTGTCCTTCCTCCAAATGTGGATGTAGGATTAATTTAACCAAATGACATCCCCATTTCTTTTCAGTTAACTTGTTGTGTCAGTCAAACTGTATTTGGCCTGGATATAAGGTAACAGCCCAGCTTCCTAGGAGCCTTTACACTGTCACTGTAGAGCTGTGTAACTTCACTGAGCTACATCTGGCCCCAAGGACTCCTGTCTTATCAGCTGAAGGCCCTCACTGCTTTAACACCAGCCTCCGTCATACACAGCTCTTCAGTTCAAAGACAACACTGCATGGCAGATCAAAGCATCGCCAATCTGGTATGCATACACACAAACACACACACGCTCGCCGCACACAGTACACATGATAACACTTCCATAATCTCAGTCGCACACTCGCAAACACACATCCAAACACACTGGCTCCGACCACACATGTCCCTGGCATTGATCAAAGGGAGGAATGTGATAGATAGAGGGGAGATAAGAGAAAGAGGGAGAGACAAAGAGAGAGAGAGAGAGAGAGAAAGAGATAGAGAGAGAGAAGGTGGTTGTCTCACTTCAGTAATCAGGCTGCGGTGTGCAATGAGAGCAACGATAAGACTGGGACACAGTCCCAGTGTACACACAACTAACAGCATTCAATGCAATGCTAGAACACTAAATACAAGCACAAACCTACACACATTTCTATTTCTATATTGCTGTACAGTACCATATCACTTCAAAGGCCTGTTAGAAAGTGTCGTTAACATTGATGACGAGCTGGTTGCTACAAGTCATCCAAACTATATGACAATGGTCAATGCTTCTACTACCCATGATCTACCCATGTCTTAGTTTCCGGATCAGACGTCCCTACTGCAGAGACAGGCTAATTTGTCATTTCCTTTAAAAAACCACTGCATGTTGTTGCTGGTTTTGGGAGGACAGTCTCACAGGACAACATAAACTGGAGGAAAAACAAAACTACCACATCAAATATTGACTGATGTTTTAATAATTCGTCAATGTTTTTGAATGTTAGTGTACTTGATGTAAGGTGACCTTTAGTGTCGTGAAAGGCGCACTTACATAAAAAGTATTATTATTATTACTAATAAAGTTCTGAAAAAAAACCCATTGTATTTCCTATAGCTATTTCACAATAAAGGTATGCAACTAGTTTGCCGGTGGAAAGTGTTTAATGTGAAGCAGCAGGGGAACAATTATGAACATGCAGACATTATGCTTGGATTGAACTACATAACATGTACATAAAACATGTCAGTGTATGCAGAAATCCAGTGTAGTATAAACTAAAAACAAATCCAGAGTGCGTCCACTGTCCATGTCCACGTACATTATGGAATATGTCCAGCTCTAAAACAGTGAGGCTGGTATCTGTTAGATGAAAGTAAAACCAAAAAAGGAGGTGTGAAACGAAACACTAAACCACAGAGATTAGATTACAAGCCAAAAATGTACTAAAAGCTGGCCAAAGTGAGACATTTAAAGACCCCACGTTCTCTTCAACGAGTTTAGCAAAAGACATGGCTTGGGGCGCCTGGTTGGCTCAACTGGTGGAGCGAGCGCCCATGTGTATGGGTCTACTCCTCGACGCAGCGGCCGTGGGTTCGGCTCAGACTTGCGGCCCTTTGCTCCGTGTCATTCCCTCTCTCTCTTCCCTTTCATGTCTTCAGCTGTCCTATAAATAAAGGCCTAAAATGCCACAAAAATAATCTTAAAAAAAAGAAGAAAGACAAGATTATTCATGTAATGCAGATAAATCTGCCTGGAATGGACTCAGTGTGTAAAACTACTGTAGCGTTGCTCAATATTTGTTTACTGACACTCACACCAGTGAGTGCATAGAAAGGTTACAGAGGTAACTGAACCTAGAGAAATCAGGTCAGAAACAGTGGTGATCAAAAGTCCAAGAGCAAAAATAACATCTATGGTCAAAGGGAAAAAGGCAACTGTGGGAAGCCGGAGGCCCTGATTACATAGTGGTCTTGTGTACCAAGCTTTAAACTGGCAGATTCTGCATTTCTTTGTTGCTTTGGTGTTGTATTTCACAAAGATGAGGATTAGGGCCACATGAAAAATACAATATTTACAAGATTAAACCCAAAATTATAAGAAAAAGTCAAGTTAAAATGTGACATTCACAGCATTCTGGCACGGTTGCACTTAGGCTAAGGTTGCCCTTAAATTTTCAACAAAGGATGCATTAGAAAGAGTTGGATAAAATCCCCATGATGATTTCCTTAGGATGTTGTAAGGGTTAAGCCCCTTGAAGTGTTTGCTCATACTCTCACACATAGTCTTTTAAAAGTGAAATAATTGGTGGAAGAAGACAATGGCTGAATTTATGGGGAGTGAAGAGGAGAACAGATTCCAAGGCATGTTTTTTTATTTTTTTAATCAGGGAAGCCCTGGCTTGGTCGAAATAAATCCTTAATTCACTGAGTTAGATGTAAAAATGAACTGGGTCTGAACACCGTTTTCCCCTGTCGTCCCAGCAAACAAGCTACTCTCATTTGTTTTTACAGGGGCAGACAATTAAATTATCAAAATAAAATGATGAAAATCTCCCAAATAAAACAACAACCACCACTGGCCGACTTATTGTATTGAATATTGACACTATTTCAGCTCTTCAATTAATAGTTGTTTGATCGATTAACTGAGCTACAGAAAATTACTTGGTAACTATTTTCATAATCAATTACCTGTTTAATTTACCAGACAAAAAGGCAAACATAATCCAAAAAAAATTAAGAGAAGAAAAATGTAAAGATGGGAAATTTATGATGATTAATATGTTGATTAATGTATCTCAAGTGTTGTGTCTCAGCCCTATGAAGATATTCAGTTTCACACAATGCAATGCAACACATCCAATCATGTGATATTTTAGAGCAGTAGCAGCATGTGTCACACAGAGGTCAGCTGTGTAAAGAGTTGGGCTAGTGGGACCAGTAAACCTCTGCAATGTTGAGGTCAAAACACTTTACTAAGAATGGGACTCTTCAAGTATTCTTCCTATGAATAAGCTGCATTTTCATGCTTTATTAACCTTTTTACCTTCATCTACAAAACTGTGTACCTTGAAAATGCAAAAACACGCTAACAAACACACAAAACTTGTCCCGTGTCCTTATGTATTCTCATTTTCTACGACTCACACAAAAACACAGCACACATATTCCCTGTCCGTGGGAAGCCTGAACTAATCTCCCATCTGCCCCGGCTCCTGGTACACAGACTGCTTTCATTCCTAACGAGGGCCTGATGAATTTTCTTAAAGGCGGTGATGGGCCAAATTGGAGCTGATATGTCCCATCCGGCTGGGCGGATGGGGCCATAAGACAGAGCCTTGTCCTGCCGCCATGTGACAGCAAAACCAGGCCAAAGTGAAAGAACCTATTAGTACTAACTGGTCAGTTTACTGTGTATTAGGGTTGCTTATTCCATTACCAAGCATGTGTGTGTGTGTGTCAGTGTGTGTGTGATAAGGGGTTGGGGGGAGGAGGATGAAGATGATATAACCCCTGAGGAGACAATTGCACTGTAGATACTAACATTTGAGGGACTGTTGTGGTTGTTGCCACTAAAAGACAATAGATGTTTTGTCCTTCTAAAATATGTGTGTGTGTGTGTGTGTGTGTCCCTATACGGTTCGCAGAAATGCGTTAATAATGTGTGATAGGTAATTAAGTGTATAGTTGTAGTATTACATTAAATCTACAAAATATGTGTGTGTGCGTGTGTGTGTTTGTCTGTGTGTGTGTGTGTGTGTGTGTGTGTGCGTCTGTTAGTTCATGGTGCATGAGTAAGGAGGTGTGTGACATGTGACTGTGTGTGAGACAGTGTAAGGTGAGGGAAAAGAG
>NC_048409.1:26217408-26231625 GCF_013103735.1 Etheostoma cragini
CACACACACACACACACACACACACACACACACACACACACACACACACACACACACACACACACACACACTGGTGGGCACTGTAAAAAAAGAAAGTGAGGTGGGAGAGTGTGTGGACGTCAGAGAGAAAAGAAAAGAATGAGTCAGGCTTCGACCGCATCAAAGGCTGACAAATTGCAGCTACAGTGAATGTGACTATTTTCATGGCAAAACACTCAAAAACAAAAGACTTTCTGGAGTTTCTGCTGGAATGCTGCTCATGTCAGAGTGGAAAATCCACTTAGATAAAAAGTTCTAGTTGATAACACATTCTACTACCAAATTCATGTGTACTCAATGAATAACTATCATTTTAACCATACAGTATCACATTTACATCCATCAGATCAGAGGTGGAGGAGACTCCTAGGAATACACCACATTTAGATTTGAAAGACCACGACAAGCTCCATTTATTATTCTACAACTTGCTAGTCAGAGAAGAGAAATAACCAATGAACTACATGCAAATTTGCTAACTGTACGTACACACCGTGGCTGACATGAGCTTCAAAACGACCGGAAGTCATTCATTTTCAATGAAACCCGGCTTCTTTCAGCTGCAAATCCATCTGTGTCGCGTTTTGGGCGTGTTGTACGTCAAGTAGAAAGTTGAAATTAGGTCAACTTTGTGGTCATGAGCTATGACGCAGTTCAGTGGCAAACAACCAGCAACCAATCAGAATGTCCTTCGCAATGGCTGATTCCAGAGAAACATACGATCAAAACTAGAATATTGCCTCGTAATAACGGCCAAAGCTTCCCCGTACTTTTTTAAAAGCGTCCTTGACAGGGCAAACGGGGCTTCTTTTGCAGCTCATGACGGCCACGGTGTGTATGTACAGTAAGTCTGCTTAAAAAGCGTTAGGATGGCAGGATGTGGTTTAATAAACAAAGTGCAGCCAAAGCGATGTAGTCCAACCCTGCTGCCAGACAGAACCACTCTTCAAAACCCCAAATTCTGTTTAGGAATGTTAAATGCCACAGTTTTTTAGCTCATGTAGTACTGTGATATCTGTTAATGGCAAATATGGTATGGTTCAAATATTGGTTGGGTCGGGGAAAGATCGTGGTTACAGTCATGAGAAGCCGACATTAAGTAAAATGACTGTAAAAATCTGTGTATATATATATGAGAATTTCTCCCCATGTCAACCTAGTCTATTTCAAGTATATCAATGTGTGTAGTTAGAGTGCCCAGTTTTTTTCTAACACATCAATCGGTCTGTTTTACAAAGAGTCAGATCTCTAGTGGTGGTTGTCTAAATAACTCATGAGGGAAATACCTGGTAGGAAGTGTTAGCTGCCTGCTACAGTACGACTAACAGCAACACTATAAGAGCAGTGAGAGCGAACTCAAACCATAAAGTTGCTGGCCGGACAGCTAAACAATTATCTGAAACTCACCCACTCTTATAGCCAATGGGAGATTTAATAGATAATTCTCTGTAGGTTCCTCACCACGATTGACCCCTTTCATATTTTAACATCGTCATTGGACACATTATTAGAATTAAACAAATACCAATTGACGCCCTTTTAGGATTGAACAATAAACATAACTGTTAAATAGCAGTGTGTTTATCACTCTGTGTTAAGATAAGATTCCAGATCAATTAGAGGCATAATGCCGAATGCAAAAACTAAATTGTAACATAATGAAACTGAATTACCTCCATATGTTCTTCCCACATTTTATTGAAGAGTGGGTAAAAGTGTGTTTGTCCAAGGAACCAACAACCCTCCTCTCCTACTTTACACTCTTAGCCCCAAACTTTACAGGTGTCATCAAACTGGAGGCCACGTTTGAAAATGTTTGTGTTCCAAGAAAGGGTGCCGGAAGTATGAAGGTAGGAAGTGTGGAAGAGGCCCCCTTTACACCCCTGGCGAGATATGGTGTTGTGGCTGGTGTGATCCTATTTATATATACACACAGTATATATCTTTGTATTGTATATAAGAGTCACTGAATGCTACTCACATCCAGAAAGAAAAAAACACTTAAATGGTACTTTAACTGTATTTAAAGACTATACACTACCATAGAAATAAACAGTAGAATAAGAGAAAAAGGCAAATCAAAGAACACAGAGAATCCTTTCCTACATTAGTGTGAAAACAAGATGGACCAATGTAAAGACCAAGAGGAACAGAAAGAAAACAAAAGGATAGAATCCAGGGAGGCTGGTCGAAGGAAGGAAGATGCGAGCTTGGGGAGCAAGGGGTGAGAAAAGGAGGGCATGTCATCCTCCATCAGAACAACACGCTCTCTTTCGCTCTCTTTTTTTCTGTTCAACACTTTTTTTTCCACCACCAGCAAGCTATTTCCAACCCACAGCGTGCGCGTGAGTATATGTGTGTGTTTTGGTGAGTATATGCGTGTGTTTTGGTGAGTATGTGTGTGTGTTTTGGTGAGTGTGTGCTGGAGGTGAGGTTTGGGGCAGAGGCCATTAAAGCTCTGTTAAAACACTTCTGATGCTGTTGGCTGATGCTGAAGCAAAAGGAGAGTGAAAAAAAGAGGAAGTGAGACAGTGAGGGAGGGAGTACACACTCAGTGGCTATCTCAGCCCGCTCAGCAGTCCGCTGGCAGCCTGTCAATACTATGAGCACAGAGGTGCGAGATGAGTCAACAACCTAATTCTAACATCAAACTTTCATGGGCAGCAGAGGGGAAGAGCAGGATGGAGAGATGTGGCGAGAGAGGAGAGAGGTTTTCTGTTAACGCTTTCTCCATCACCTGACCTTCACTCCTAAAAACCTTTTAAAACCCCTTTAAAAACTGACCCCTTTAACACACTTGTACACATGCAATGCCACCGTACACACCCAGAAACACACACGTGGTTGCACTTTTAAAGTTCTGACCTGCGGCTGAATTACATTTGGAGCGTTTTAGCAAGATATAATAGTGACCCTCTCACTCTCTCTCACTGCCCCCCCCCCCACACACACACACACACACACACTTTGCAGAAGCTCTCTCGCCCAGACGCAGAGTGCCATCGGCTTTATTTATTAAATACGGCCTGGGAGAAGAAGCAACCTGGGCGAGCTGAGAAACCGCTTTAAGAGACTGGCTTTTAATGGCTTTCTGACACGCTGGGATGGTAGTGGTTCGGTGGCAGCTTGGAGGGGACACCTCAAGTGTTGTCCATACAGCTGTAACATTGAATGGTTTCTTGAATTCATGTCTATATTCCTTGATGTTTTGAAAATTTGCATTTACTGTAATCTCCTAGTTGAAGTGAAATATGATTTATCCTTCTTGTTAAACTGTTCATCGGTAAAGTAACAGCAATTGTGGTTTAGGTTGTTGAAAGTTATTTTCTTTATAATTTGTTCAACTGCATACATAATATGTTTTTCCTAATCCTTGTTTGTTGTTGTTTATTATCTCCATATCTGTCCGTCAAAAGTGATGAGTTGTATTACGTGGTCAGTCAGAGTTTAAGTTCACGTATCAGTTTTCTTAGTTTGCTGTTCTTCCAATAATATCTCTTATGATCAGCACTCCTTCCTCCGGTGATCCTTGTGGTGATCCTTAGTTGTCCATGTTGTGTGTATTTTGTTATCTCAGGCAACGTGCCTGTCTGCATTTTTCTTTGTAAGGTGTTCGTTGAGATACACATTGGTTCCTTTCAGTTTTCTCTGCCGCTTGAAAAGTGCAGTTTAGTTATTCTGTTGTGCACCGAAAATTACTACGGCTGGTTTTTCATTGTTTTTCGGAGGGAGAGTATGGCGCAACGTAATGTCTTTGTTGTCCACAGATATGTCCAGGTCAGGTTCAGTTGGCTCTCTAGCGTCCGTTGTTGTCAACGCCCCGGCATGTGACCAAGGCCTGGCCTCCAACACGCTGACAATAATGAGACAGTTCCCATTTCTTCTGACAGAAAGCCGAACAACTTCTTTATCTCCTCTTTCTTCTTCGGTGGCATTTTGTTTGCCTGTTAGTTTTGCTTGACTACCTAAACAATACATTAATTATTATCAAAGGTTGTCGAATTTTCTGACTAGTCGATTACATGGTTTCAGCTCTCAAAAATAATCCAACTATAAAATTGAGGACCCTCTGTGTGTGCGTACGTGTGTGTCTTTCAAGTATCTCGAGAACAGTTCATCCAATCAAGTTCACACTTGGCGGGTATATTTCTGCATTCCCAATGAAGTAGTACCTCAGTTTTGGTGGCGTTTTGACACATGACACATTCAATATCAATGAACTGGGACTCCACCATTTCACTCAAATGCGCAAAAGATTTTAACACACAACACATTGTTGTATGAAGCTCTGAGTACAGTAACTACATTTGTTGAAGTAGGTGAAATAAAGTCACTGAATGCATATAGTGACACGCAAGAGTAGGTAATGTGTCAGAGATAAAGACAGTAAACAGTGATGGCATCTCTCACCGACAACAGCAATACAGCATTGTGATTTTGATGCTCATAGTGTCCACTGACAGCTCAACCCCTCCTGGTGTTGCTGATGGTGACTGCACTGTGTACTGGGGGCACTAGAAAAACTGGGGGTAACAGTGGTGTGGAGGTGGATAATGGTGAGAGGGCTTCATTATGTAGCATGGCATGGTGTGGATGGGCAGTGATAAGAAAATAGAGTGACACTGGCACTAACCTGCTAGCACTTGCTGTAGGCAGGAATTTGGAGAGAAGACTTGAGAAGGAAAGAAGATCATACTGACATAGAGAGATGCCAGTGGGCAAAAGGAAGGAAGTGGCAGTTCCCCCCTCAGGTGGCCACACCAGTCTTAGAGTGATAAAGGAAAGTTGAAAGAGCCTTAGGAAGACATTGGGACATTGATCCAAGCCGTGTAAAACATAATGCTGGTTTGTGGTTTTACCTACCTACCATAAATCAGTTACTGCTACACTGGAACAGCTTTCTTAAAGCATCACATTTCATGTAATTTATATTCACGACATTTCATTTACGGGATTGCTCCATTGCCGTTGAAATTCCGCTGGATATCACCAGAATGTTCATTAGAATCAGTGTGTTTTGGGGAATAATTCCATATTCACTGGATAAAAAGATTTAAAAGAATTTCAATGATAAGTAAAAAGATGTTCAGTGCTACACTGGACCTAAGATGAAGGGATTTTTTTTCCTGTCAATGGCTAGTACACCTTTGTGTAACTTCTTTGTATGTCCGATTTTTCAACATCTCAAAATACTCTGTACACTACAGCAATTAATCAAAGCTTTTCTAACTTTCTAGCTTTTCTCTATGGTGTAACCACATGGAGATTATATGGGTCAAATCCTTAACACTAAAAGAGGTGCAGCATTCTTATGTATAAAATACCAAATATAATATACATTTCTGCTGATTCCCCTTGTTTCTCTCCTTTGGATCTTTATCCTGCTTTTCTGTATCCTGGAATAAAAGTGAAACTGCATAAAAAATACAATAACTTAAATAACCAATGAGGTACAGTAATCAGACACCACACATAATATATGTACATGATGAATAGTGATAATACAAAGAAAAATAGCCGAGGTTAAGTAGGGAATTCAATTATTTATGCCCACATAAAATATCTTCGAGCCCCATTTCATTGTTGCTAGTCTAAAGCCGGGTTACATTGAGCCTGTGTCAGTCAGTCTCATCCACCATTTATGTAATGGAGGTGCTTGAACCTAGATGGTGAATGTTTCTTAATGTTTCTCTTAAAGTTATGATCATTTCACATGTCTGGCTATTGTAGTACGGCACAACATTTTGAGAAATTCAACAAATGTAAATTCAGTATTTACAGTTTTACAGTATGATTATTTTGAAAAAACATATACAGTGTTTTCTAAGGGAAAAACCCAATCAGGCACTTTTTGGGGCAATAAAAACAGCCATGTTCAGCTAGTCACTTCCCTTCAGTTCACAAGCATCCAGATATCCAGTAGGCCTCTGAAATCTATGGCATTGCTCTAAACCTATTCCATAGTTATGTGTGAAGTTGAGTCATGCTTAACTTTGATTTATGAGAGTCAATCTCTTTCCACTTCCACACAACCAAGCTTAGACAACTCAGCCGCCACAACACTGTCAAAACCGTCACGTTGCCAAGCAGAAGAATACACCCCGGTTGGTAAATCACATTTTCTGTGGTTGCAAATGTGCCGGAAAGAGCTGACAGCCAACTCCATCTTGAATCTCTACTTTCCTTTGAAGGGCCAACTGTAAAACATCTCGTCGAGGCTCGGTGGTTGAGGGTTTTGGCAAACGAGGACGACAGCAAGGCAAACAAACAAGTTTTGAGGGTTTCTCTAAATGTTCTGTGACGGCTGTGTGATGGGCAGGATAGGAGAGAAAAGAAGAGGGAGGGAGGGAGGGAGGGAGGGAGGGAGGATGAAGGAAGACAGGGAGGGACAACATAGGAGGAAAGCCTGGGAGTGTTGACAGAGGAGAGGGATGGCTTGGAAAGTGTGAGGTAGACAGATAAAGAGATGAAAAGACTAAGAGAGGACACAGATTAAATAGTAAATAGAAAGGGAGGTATCAGGGCTAGGTTTGACCACTAATGGATTTTGAACTGTAAGATAACCCTGAGACTATTTTTGAAAGAGGGAATAACACAATATTCTTTCTAGAAATAAAAATTTGAATTCATTTGCAATAGAAAGCTTACTCAATTCAATACACTAAGACATTTTTCTGCTACACTCTTACTGCGTCTTGTATGACTAGCAGCTGGTGGCTAATGTTGGCAAGCTCTGATGCCTTTAAGAAAACTCACAAGGGAGAATTTTGGGAAATTCAATATGCTATTATGGTGTGATTGGCACAGTGACCACAGTTGTCTCTGTTCAACAGGAGTTAGATATTAAATTTGCTTTAATACTTTACAATTTGAGGTGCTCTTGCCCAGATCATAACCCACAACTCCCCCCTTTAAATTCTGCCGGGGAACCTAGTCGCACCTCTCTTCCTCATTTCCTGTGATCTTTCTTTACTGTCTATAGTACAGGCTTAAAATACTTCAGGATTAAAGACTCCCGTGGTGTTATGGTCTTAAAATCCTTCAAATCAAGTGCTTGTCAGATTGTTTTATTGAACAGCTTCAAAAAAACACTTCTCTCATACCTTTCCAATGTTGTAATCAGGGACGCTACTTCCAACAGTTTTATAACTTCACAAAACCGACAATCTGTTGAGCATAGCCACTTCACACAGCAAAAGCAACAACAAGAATGCCTTCAAGGAAAGGCTGTCAGAAAGTGTAAGCCATTAATCCAAATTGAATGATTCACTGTCTTCACTTCACGCTCAGTGGTCACCTAGAACAGCTATACACATTTTTGGCTTTAGAGTGGTAGGCCAACACTTAATATAAACTAGTTAGTTTCAAAAATAATCATAGTCCTAAGTCTTATTTCACACTATCATGCTCAAAAATTTAAAATGATTGGCATCTAAAATACATCTACCTTTTCACTACATCACAAAGAAAGCCTATGCAATAATTTGCAACCCCCTGCAAGTACAAGCCCTTATTCATACTCATAATTGGATTATTTATACTAGTCTGAGTTTATGTCCTACTTCTACATCAAACTTCCACTTTCCAAGCCCATGCTTCCCTAACTCAACTACCTACAAGTGACAGAGAATTAAATATTGGGCCACATCAGAAAGGATAAGAAAATTATTTATATTATTTACAACAATTCATGTTGCATTCTCTAACAAGCAATATGAAAACAAATGAATTATTTTCACACTATAAAGAAATCCTAAAAAGAACATGGCAAGTTTTTGAAAATAACGCATTTCCCTCAGTCTGTAATGCGTTTTATAATCAGTGTTTAATATTATTATGTATTGTATCTATTGTGTTAAGTGAGCAAGCCAAAGTTGTTCCTGAGTTATTGTCAACTCTAAAAATGATTAATCGTTGGAAAGGATTATCTATGGGTTTTGAGTAAAAACAAATACAGTATCCCCCATCAAGTGGTGCTGGTGGTAATTAGGATAGCAATACATGCTCAACGATAAAGAAAAAGTAGGTCGGCAAGAGAGGAAAATAAAACATGGGACTGGAATATGGTATTTTTTCATCATCAACAGAAGTAAGCACAGTGCTTCACTGAGACTGCCGTTTGTCAACTCATTGGCCTAAAATGCTGAGTGACCTGATGCGGGGTCATTTTTTCTAGGCCCTGCTGTCCTCGTGGGTCAGCGCAACACTGTCCTGGGGAGAGGCCAGTGCTTGCATGAATAAGTAAAGACCGTTGGGGGACCAAAGTCCGTTGGCTGACGTTTCCACCCCACTGAGTTTCAACACATTAGGAAGCCCCACTGCCAGTAATGAGCCAGAGACAGAGGGATAGGGATGGGGGTTGGTGTTGAGGGGTGAGAGAGAATGTAGTCACATCCTCAGAGCATAACTCTAACTAGACTGTGTCACTCTCAAACCTGTTATTGTTGTGCAAATGTTAGTCACATCACATGTGAAAAAGATGGTACTACTGATTGGTAACCTTTTACTTGAAGTGCACTGGTACAGAATGCTTGGTCATGACTACAGCGAACGCCCACAGAAAAAGACAAACGTTGATTACAATATAAACACTTGAAAAGCATAACAAACTGTTACATTTAACATTATGCTTTTACGCGTATTACCAAATCATACTGTAACACTAATATCAATTCTTTGTCATTTACATCTAATGTATTTTTAGTAAAATATTTATTAGATTATAAAATGTTTGTATGAATCATTTTGGAAGCCAATGACAAAATATGTATTTCATCGTTTAGGTATGAGGACTGGTTGGATTACTGTTTTCATCATGTTCACGTCTAATTATAGAGACCCACAGCCAGCTCTGACCGGCCTTGGTGCAGCAAACTTTATGGACAGTGAAGCCGTAATTAAAAAAGAGGTTTCAGGTCGTTTCAATTCACTGGGTGCTTTCAGAGGATTCATCAGGCTCTGACCAAGGGAGTTCATACTGTAGCCAAGGTTGTGTGTTGTTGTGTGCGTCAGAGAAAGAATGTGAGTATGTGTGTGTGTGTGTGTGTGTGTGTGTGTGTGTGTGTGTGTGTGTGTGTGTGTGTGTGTGTGTGTGTGTTTTCTCTCCTCATCTCAGCCCCTGTGCCCTGGCCTCTCTTCCTCCCCCACTGTGTGCGAGTTTATTCACAGGAAATGCAGGAGAGCCTCACGGGTGGCTGGGCTGATGCGAAGCGACGTGGCGTCTCCAGCGAGCCAGGAACTTAGCATGTCAGGCAGGTCAGCACGGGGCAAGCAGACAGTCGATAAAATATTCAATACGGCACTCCCAGTTCATGGATCTAATACCTCAGAAAAAGGCCCCCCTCCAAAATCCAAAGAAAAAACAATCATCTCGCCAACCTCTTCTCTTCACACCGGCCGGCTGGGTGGGTTTATCAAACTTAGGGTGCCTAAGCCTCTTGTCAATGAACCTCTAACTGAATCTGGTGGAATAGCTGGAGTGGATTCATCTTTGCAGGATGACTTATGGATTTCCAACCTCTCCTTTATCTCACTTCAAGCAGGGAAGTTGGCCTTATTCAAAGGGAAAGTTCAAAAGTGCATTGTGACATTTTCCAGTCTAGGTCCTGGTACCCTAACACAGTGGCCTAACACAGTCTTTTTATCCTCCACTTCTTGTTTAAAAAAAATAAATAAATAAAATCTTAATTTGTTTCTTGGTTGCACTTTTCCTTAGCTTTTATTTTCTGAGGCCTGTATTTTTTCAGAGCCCGGAGGGCAAAAAGAAAACATATGGCAGAGTTTGACAGTGCGACGAGTGGAGTCTGGGAGGGCTGGCCCTGGAATGTCTTGTGTCACTTTAGTGCAATGGGCGCTAATCCCAATTAGCATCACTCAGCTTCACTGAGGGCGCATCACATCGACTCAGCCTCTGCTTAGACAGGAGCCCTCCGTAGACTGGGTGGATACAGTGAAACACCAGCTGCTATCAGCCTGTTTCGCTGATTAACCCAGACACTAAGATGTCGTTGCTGTGTCTTTTGACTCCCGAGCCGCCGCCGCCTCCTCCTCCCTTTGTTGTCTTCGGGTAGCTTCCGTCTACTTACATTTTTAACAAGCGTCTCCTCTGTCTCCATCTCTTTTATTGTGTCGTCTGAGTGCGTGGTATTTTATTACTTACACTGCATAGATTGGTTGAGTACACTGGATCAGTGTTACCCACTCAAACGGTTTTCCTTTCTCCCCCTGAATAATTAATGGAAATGGATGGTTAAGGACAAAGGCAGTGAAGACTCCATTAAGGGGCGAGATGTTGAGAGGTGCTGACTTCATCATCGAAGTTGTTAGTGTCAAGAGTAGTGATCCCATTCAGACCATATTCTACAAAAGACATGGACCTTAGAACAACCCGCTTCTGCACTGAAGCATGGTCACTAAACAAGTTAGACTACTGTACATTTCAGATGACAAGACAGCAAGCAGCACTGAAAGCAAGGATTATTCACTCCCAAAACTCTGTACTAACAGTTGTCATGCAGGGCAGAGATTCCTGGCATGTATGCTTTCACTCTACACCTGCGTGGGGTTTGAGCAGACTAAAAACAAAGAGTTTGGACTAACAAGGTAATGTGGGCAAAAGGGGTAGGGTGAGAATGCAGCTTTTATGGAGTACAATTGGGAGCTAACCTAAGTGATAAAAATAGCTAGATCTGGCTGTAAGGGGTTTTGTTTTTGCTTGTCCAAAGGCACGTCCCAGAGTTTCAGGGCCCTGCAGCTTTCAGATACCTATAAATAAATGCTTTCCTGAGCTGTACTACTCTCTCTTTCACTCGCAGACACATATTCATACAAGGGCTGGAGCCAAGTAAATAGCCCCCTTCTGATGAAAAACAACACTACCAACACCATGAAAGGGGAGTGGATGGTGTATGGGGTGGTAGAGCTTTTAAAATGGACTCAACTGCCTGTTTTCCCCAAGCACTATTTTCACTGCCACCATTTTCACAGGGAAAGAAGCCCTCAGCGCTCTCTAAGGGTTTACTGTTTTAGTAGAGGACAGAGATGAGCTAAGTATCTTCATGAACACGGCATGTTCCAGACTGCGAGGAGGAATGAAATTGAACCCCCTCCCACCCCTTGATTTCTGTGCTGGATGGTAAAGCCAAAGAGATGTACTATATTTTTATATAAGGTTCATGACACGATAAGAGACATGGGAGACTTAAGTGGACGGGACAAAAACCAAAATACCAACCTGTCCGAAACAAGCACAAGTTGTAGTCATTTAGGCTGTATTCACGTAGCGGCAACTACAGCTAAAGCGAAGTGGTGAAGCCAATTCAATTGAGCCTTAAGGTTGAATGACTGCTGGGACTGTAAAGGTTGTGACTGACACTCAACTTTTAAATTGGGCTCTTGCCAGCTAATTTCACTTCTTGTATTGTAAATCTTGGTGGCCATTTTGAAAACTGACAATGGTTGTTTAATGCTTGTCACGGCCAAGCTCCATCCTCCTTACCACACTTTGGATTTTCTGGCTCCAGTAACTGAAGCGACAGCATGAAGTCAAATCAAACTCCAAGCTTCAACACGTTAGAAAACAGATGCCTTCAGTGGCGGTTGCATGCAATCATTTCGATACATTACAAAAACACTATGATTCTAAACTAGGTACTTGAAAAATAATAAAAAGCCTTTCACATGACAAAATGCATAGCCAAAAAAAGCATGAATAATCACAATAATTCAGGTGGTGGTTTATGTTGTGCCAATCCATCTCACCCTTCACCAGTCAGATTGGGTATTCAGGCCAGGTTCATGGATGAAACCTGGGGAAAGGATTTGGATCTGATGACATTGACTGATTGTCCCTCGTTTCACTTCACTTCACACATCATAAATTCAATTTCCACTCTCCTTAGCAATGCTTCTGGAGTGTCAGTAACATATATACTCCTGAAATAGATACACTGCAATCAATTTAGGTCATATTGAGTTAAATACAAAAGTCAAAGACTACTCATGTGAAAAAAATAAAAAAATACCCTAAAATCCATTCTCAAATAAGTACAAAAAAAGATACTCGATGAAAAGGGGTAAAAGTAAATGTAATTCATTGCCGTCACTCTTGAAAGTTATAGAAGGAGGGGTTGGTGACTTCAGGAATGCTGTCAGTTCAGAGTTGTAAACGGAGTTGGCCTTCTCCAACAATGGGGCATATTTTGCGAGATGCTGGGAGTCGATAGCAGGCGTCCGCCATGACAAAGGGCCACTTCTCCGGCTCCGTGAGAAAGGCATGTTAGTTCAGCTCTTTGATACAGGACACTGTTTCTCTGACCACCATTCATTACCATGCATAACAGACGACTCAATGGACATTGCGCATAAGGCATAACTTGGTCCTCCTACACACTCTCAGAGGCTCTAATATGGAGGTCTGAGAGTCAGACTTCTCTAAACACTAGGTGTCTCATAAAACAAGCTTGGAGAGTAACACAGAGCTTTGAACAAGAAACAGCGCTTTATTTCTGTCTTTTTCCTGCCTCAGTTTTACTTGCACAAGCTGTCTCGAAACACTTTGGCGGAGCATCGGAAGAATAACATGGCAGAGGCATCCACATTTGTTTCCACTTATGTTACATGATCTTTAAGAGCCTAATTTGAACAAATCCCTTGCTTCGACCACACACTGTACTTTCTGAGTTGACTCTTAACATATGTATGCTGGGTGTTAATGTCATGCTCAAAGTAAACAGCGGGATGGTCAGGGCTGAGTAAAGTGCACTCTATTTCTGGCCTGAACTAACTCTAGTCTTTTGTTAAGAAACCAAATGAAATGAAGCAAGAGCAACAAAGGCTGCATGGACCCTGTCATTTCTGGGCAACGTTAACCAGCTCAGTCTTAGAATATTCTTTGGTTTAAATTCTCAACACCACGATTGACTTTGCAGTATAGTCTATTGAAGTGAGAAATAAAAATATCCTAAAGTCGGATAATTTGAGTCTAATGACTTTCATTCAAATTTCACCTAAACTTGTTCTAGTTTGCAATTTAACCCAAACAACACAAAACCAACAATACAGACATCTGGCGCACAATGTACTGAATTATCCAAACAACCATACCACAACATAGATAAGCCCAACCGAACTAAGTAAAAATACTCACAGCAATAAGGATTTAAAAATAACAAAGTACACTACACAAATACAATATAGCAGTAACAACCAAGACTAAAAAGTAATTTCAGGACAACCTCTCTGTAGCTCGGCCTGAGAATAGTTTGTTATTTCAATTTTCGAGCATAGTACAGATCATTAAAACTTGTGAAGGGGGTGGGGGGGTGTTAGGGTGAAGAAAGAGCGCATTTAAAAGCTATCTGAGAGGCAAGTGCCTGGGGTTAAAGCAGGCTGCAAGAGTCCTTTCTACCACATGAAGGCTGCACATTTCTGTTTGTAGAGATATGTACATCTCCACAGTCTACACTGCTCTATCTCCCATCGCTGTGTGGCAGTGCCTCCGGCTTGTGGCACTCCCCCCAGCACACAGTGAGTGTGCTACAGCCCTGGGGAATACCAGCACCATGTAAAAAGAAAGGAGAGACAGGGTGAGAAAAAGAAGGGGGTATAAAAGGTGCTGGTGAAATGTTAATGTCTTGTCCTGTTTAATATCCGTATCTTTAGTCAGGGGACGGCAGCCGCCCTCCCCGCCACGCTGTGATGCAAGAATACATGAAACGGTGGGAGGCACCACATGCGGATCAGAGTCAACCTTGTTCCTTGTTTTTCTCGAACACACACCCTCCCATACAAGGACAACATAAACATTTCATGTTTGGTTAGTAACCATGCATGAGGAATTCCCCCTCCCTGTTGGTGCGTCATGTTTATATTGCCTTCTTGCTGGAGTGCATTGTGCAGGGCGAGCATCCTCAGTGCTCCCCCTCGGCTTTTAACCTGACCTGGATCTCTTTTACACTCACCTGAAGGCGAGTCATACGTTTTTGCTACACTGGCTAAGTCCTCTCACACCAGGAGGGGGTCAGTAAGGGATTCGCTGGGTTATTGTGTGTCTGGTCTGAGGTGGGGGTCACCCTAAGTTACAGGAAGGAAGCTTGAGAATGGCTGGGGAAAGAACAGGGATATGTACTGTATATGTATATGTGTGTGTGTGTGTGTGTGTGTGTGTGTGTGTGTGTG
>NC_048409.1:26231637-26276637 GCF_013103735.1 Etheostoma cragini
GGGGGGGGGGTAATGTCTGGCAGATGACAGATCTGTGAATTCTTTCCTAGTGCCCACAAGGCAAAAGAAGCGGTGGTGTGGCGGTCACATCTTCAGAACACTTACAGTCTTTATCCCACTCGTCTTCCCCCATCCTGGGGGGCTCAGCCTGCTGATTACTACACAGGAGGCTATTCAGCAGCTGTCCCTCCTCCTCACCGCCCTCCCTTTACACCCACACTCACACACATACACAGATATAACTGTCACCCACTCTCAACCCATCTTCCCTTTTCTTCTGTGGTGATCTGAAATCATATTTTGCAGTGGTGCAAACATAATGGGAGGGGGGAGGACAAAGGCAGGCCTGCTTTTGGCACGAGCATCTTTTTGTCGCTCGGCACAAAAGCGGTCAGTTCAACGCCTCGTCCCACAACAGCGTCATGCGGTCTTTTGACGCCCCCCGCGCGCGCAGGCCTCGCCCACCTCCCAACCAAAAGAACGCCTGGATGATACGCCAAATCCCACAGATACACACTCTAAAACACAAGTCTCCTTAACACTTCAATCACATTCTCCACCCGTGCAGCAATACACCCCTCCCTCCTTAAGATTGAAATAAAGTTGGTGAATTGTGGACAGTACAATGTGTGTTTTCAATCCGACACCCCACGTCCTCTCTAGCTCACAAGCTTGCCTGACTTTAGGACTTTTAACTCTTGTCCGGGACAGTCCTTGTCTATGTGTGTGTTGTTGTGGTGGGCTGGGGGGCAGGCTGGGCCAGGAGCAAGGGGTTACAGAAAAAAAGGGCAGTCAACAAAACTCAATTGTCCTCAGAGCGGTGGTAATTGTATTTGATTAAAATAATGACAGGGTGTCGGAAAAGAGAATGGAGTGCACCTCGGTGGGAGTGTCACCGAGGAGGGGCCGAGAGAGATAGTGTGACAGAGGGAGCACAGTGGGGTTCATTGTCATTAAGCTGTAAGTGTGACACTCACCTGTAAAACCAAGAGATTGTGGCATCAGGACAGCGCCACATGGAAAAGAGAAAGAAAACAGGGAAATAATTAGTCCAACAGTCAACCATAAATAAAAATGAAAAAATTAAATGGACAACAGAAAGTGTAAAAGCATAGAAGTCCCTATTTTGAAAGCCTTAAAAGATTGATATGTTCACATTTTGTTCTCTTGCAGTAATGAAATAGAATCAACCAAGTTCAGTTCTGATCTGCAATGGCCAAAATTGCATATACATTTTAAATGAATATTTGTTATAGCTGTACCAACAGATAAAATGTAGTTAAGATTTTGCACACCACTGTGTAATTGATTTAAAATAAGTTTAAGAGAATGACATTGAATAATGAAGTAATTAGATGCTGTACTAAAAGAAAAGTTCCTCAAGTGTTATAAGCAAAACGCACTTCATCAGAATATTGACGTAGTTCCATTACGGAAAGTTAAAATAACTCGCTGACTTTACTTTTACTTTCGAACACATGTCAAACAAGTTCTGTTTACCTCCACTCTCCAAGCTCACCTTTAACACACTCTTCAACACCCTTCATGAATACTACGGCCACTAGCTGTTGCCTTACAATAAACGTAAATATAGGTCGTAATTGCTGCTTGTAAATACAACCTATGAGGTTGTTTTTTCTTTAATTACCAGCTGTTGTTTTCACCATGTGAGTGTGTCTCTGTGTCATCATGGCAAAACCTGGTTTTGGAGACACCTACTGTAGCAGGAACCACAACAGAAGTGGATTAGAGTACTTTGCCACGTGTTTATATGTTGATCTGTCTGTGGACTGAGTCTGTCACTGTGATAGTGTCACAACCACGCACGATGCAGTCAAAAAAACTTTACAGGTGTGCAAATAAGATTAAAACAATGACTAATTTCCAAGATGGGTGTGATCAGAGCATAGGCGCCAGAAGTAGGGAGGTAGGAAGTACGGATAGGCCTCTGGCCAGATTTGCAGGTGTGATAAAATTGACAGATGGTCTCAAGAGCTGTTGCTACTTTTCGAGGACAGTAAATACTTCAAACTAAAATTGCCTTAATTGTTTGAACGAACAATGTTGTCACAGAGGAAAGTTTAAGTCAGTTCTGGACACCTCATAAAATCTACCTACATACAAAACCATACTGATCTCAGTAAACTCAAATACAGGGCACTATAAACTTCCACAGTCTGTCCTTTGCCATGACCTGCAGGGGCCAGGGGCGGTGTTAAACCTCTGCTTTTGATGCACACAGAAGCAAGAGAATGAAAGGGACCAAAGCTTTTACAAGTGGTCTGACAGAACAAAGTGTCTCTGCTCTCAGTAAAAGCAGTGCTCAGGGTTTGAACAGAGGACACAGAGAAGAAAAGTGCAGGAAAAAGTGTGTGTGTGTGAGTGTTTGTGCGTTAAGGCCATGGAGAATATGATAGCCGGTAGGGATGTCAGGAGCCTCTGAAAGGAGGATGTCTAAGGCAGGCTCAGACTCTCATCTCCTCACACGGCCTCGCCCCTTCCCATCATCCCTCTCTTCGTTTATCCCTTACACCTTCATAGGAAGTTCATCCTGGCCCTGGAGCAGGAACCCCCACCCCTCTCCAACACTACCAGTGCACTGGTTCACACAAAAGGAGAGGCAGTAAGTGTGTTGTGCATTAGGGGTCACAAAGATGTCAAGGAACCTATGAGGCCCTGTTATACTTGTCTTACAACACACTACTGCTGTTCTGATGTCATTGTGCATAGTATAAAAACTAAAGGCACTTGTCCTCCACTCTATTAATATGTAACCATGTTGAAAAATTTAACTCCACACCGGAGCTACAGCACCTACCCAAATACAACGTGGAGCAAGAAATGTGATTGATTGGCAATTTTCTGAAAGCAGGAAAAACAAATAAAAAGTTGGTCATATAAAAAGGGGAGAGTGTATGGATGAAGTGGATGTTGTACTATACTAAAGCAGTTCAATTTAGTTCAGTGTAGTTTATTCAAAAATAAAAATAAATTCAAGTAGGTACGTTAGATATAATCAACGTATGAGGAATGGGACGCCCCGTTGATATGAAGCTTGTGTATAGAAGTCCAGACACTGAGCAGATAGTTTGACTACAACAATTTTAAAGTTAAAGAAGAATTTCATTTAATGGGCGCTCGGATAGCTCAGTTGGTAGAGCGGGCGCCCATATGTAGAGCTTTACTCCTCGACGCAACAGGCCGGGGTTTGACTCCGGCCAGTGGCCCTTCGCTACATGTTGTTCCCCCTCTCACTCCCCTTACATGAGGCGTCTGGCGTTCTGTCAAAATAAAGGCCAAAAATGCCCCAAAAATAATCTTCAAAAAAATAAAGAAAAATAAGTATTTTATATGTATTATCCAATGTATAACCTCTAGAATCAGTATAAGACCACGTTCAGACAGCCTGAAGAAAGAAACATTCAATGAGAAGTTGCACAGAGTTACAGAAGCTAAAGGAACAGAGAGAAGTGCACTGCAAATCATTTGGTTCTCATCAAGAAGTGTTAGATAATTCATCTTGTTTTAAGAGTGAAATTCTTATTCTAAGTGTTCAACATTACACTATAATCTCAAATCAAGCAAGCTTGTCAACTGAAATTATCTTGGTGCATGGACAGATAATTTCACTTGTTTTTCCCTCAGAAACAGTGTTTTTATCTTGTTTTTAGACACCACATTTTTGAGGTGTGTAGTTTGTGAATTCTACTTACTTTATTGCTCGAACAATAACCTTAACTTGATCTGACTGATTGTTAAAATGATCCCATGAAATAGATATATTAAACATATATTTGCAGTGAATGTGTTTTTGCACCAGGACAGTGTGCGAATGAGTGTGAGCATACTAGGGCGACACATGGGACAGTCAGTGTTTACATGGGTGTGTTCAGCCATGTGTGGTGACCTGCCCCCCCCCCCTAAAGCCCAGCATGGGGGAACTAAGAGTTCAAGGTCATCCTCGCTGTGCAATGGGCCTGTATCACCCTCATTGGCCAAATATTTACTATCCAGCAAGTACAGGCTGGAGAGTATCGTGTAAAGCTGCGGTTTATCTAATCCACCCCTTAAGATCAAGGCATTGTGCAATGTAATGGATTACAAGCATTATGAGGCATGAAAAATTTACTATTCTTAATATTTAGAATGAAAGATAACTGCAAATGAAGTGTGATGTCATAACTCCATGGAGTTGAGAACTTTTGAAAAACGTTTTTTAGGCCAGGGACCCCTTAGCTAAAAGAGAGGCCGAGTAGGGACCCCCTACTGCATATACTGTATACTGTATAAAACGGAGTTGCATATTAAATGAATGGTTATTATTTATGCATCATGTTTTAACGTACATGTGGAAGGTCCAGACTCTCTAAGCTTAAAAGTATGGCTACCATAGTGGCTACCATAGAGGCTTACCTATTTTAAGATCTATAGCTATTTATTTATTTTCAAATTCCAAATTATATTAGCTATTTAAGTTATATACTTAATGTATATTTTCTGGCATATTTTAGTTTTGGAAAATAAAGAAACTTTCATCCATCTATCTTATTCCGCTCATCCCTGATCGGGTCGTAGGGGCAGCAGCTCCAGCAGGGGACCCCAAACTTCCCTTTCTCAAAGCCACATAACCAGCTCCGACTGGGGGATCCTGAAGCGTTCCCAGGCCAGGTTGGAGATATAATCTCTCCACCTAGTCCTGGGTCTTCCCCGGGGCCTCCTCCCAGCTGGACGTGCCTGGAACAACTCCCTAGGGAGGCGCCCAGGGAGAATCCTTACCAGATGCCCGAACCACCTCAAGAGGCTCTACTCCGAACTCTGCTCGGATGACTGAGCTTCTCACCCTATCTCTAAGGGAGACGCCAGGCCCCCTCCTGAGGAAACCCATTTCGGCCGCTTGTACCCTGGATCTCGTTCTTTCGGTCATGACGCAGCCTTTATGACCATAGGTGAGGGTAGGAACGAGAACTGACCAAACTGACCGGTAGATCGAGAGCTTTGCCTTCTGGCTCAGCTCTATTTTTGGTTCGCTAAAATGAATGTAATACCGACGGCGCTGCGCTGATTCTCGGCCAATCTCCCGCTCCATTGTCCCCTAACCTGCAAACAAGACAAGAGGTACTTGAACTTCTTCACTTGGGGAAAAGACTCATTCCGAGCATTTCTTTTTTATTTTACATAATTTGTTGGCCCCCTGCACCATAAGGTCCCCCGAGGGTTCACAGAGCTTTTTTTTTTAAAGATCTCTTTTTTAGACTGTAACAAAATACTGAACTGAATAAAATGTATTGTTGATGAGATCTTTGGGCCGGACATGATTGTAAAGTAACTTTTAACAATCCCAGTAGACTGTATGTAAAGAGTTAGTCTTTCAAAGGGGCCCTCCACTAATCAAACATATGAAGATCAGTTTACACTTAACGACGTATACAAACCAACCTGTGAAAACGGTTGAATAATGTCTGCTTACAAACTGGAGGTGAGGCAGACCAGAAGGGAGGGTCGGATGAAAGTCACTGTCCGGATGCATGATGGGAAATGTGGGTCCCAGAGTTTTTGCTGATTGACTCATACTAGTGACTAAAAGTATGTTGCTTTGATTTTGGCCATTCTTTTTTTTTAATCTGTCTCCAAAATTTATAAAGAACCCTTTAATACATTAATCCAACAATCACTAAAATGGCATTGAGTTTATTAATAGAAACTCTGCTCTCTGATTTATTTATTTATTAAGATTAATAAAATAAAACTTTACACTTCATCTCCTTTTTATCTTGTTTGAGCTTTCAGATCCTCTGAACATATTGTCTATTGATGATATTTGAAATAAAATGTTTTGGTTATAAATAACAACGATACAAAAAACTAAAGTATGACTACTAATAATTCATAATGTCAGTGCACCTACTGTATAAAACTGATTAACCTGCTATATGATACAACTAAAGCCTTTGCTCAATGACTTCATTACAAAGAGTCAGCGAGCAATATTGTATGACGACAATGAAATTGATGTTAACAATGAATAATAATAATGAATAAAAAAGTAACAAAGTATATATATTCAAAGGACAAAATGGTATTTCTCTTTCAAAATTTCTAACCAGCAGCTACTTGTTGTTATTTTAGCAAACTGTTGTTGCTGACGGGAAAAGGGAACCATTTTTTGTTGGCAGTAATAATAAAGATATTGTTCAGGAGTGTAAAAAAAAAAAAAAGAGAGGGAGAAAAGAGACCGAGAAAGAGGGTTCGTGGAATAGAGGGTAACAGCGTAAAGGGAAAAAGACAGAGAGGTGTAAGAACCACATGCAGATCATTTTGCTTTTCCTGACCGTCTATAACAGCAGGACAGTGTGAACAGTATGTGTGTGTATGAAGTGTGTGTTAGTGTGTCTACTAAGTACATGTGCCATGACATCCTAAAGTTGAAAGGCTTTACATTAAGTTAAAGAAGTTCTCCCCACCGGAACATCCTCCTGCGGCTTTAACTCAAAAACCACACATGAAAAATAAAAACAAAATAGAAACCGCACAATTGTCTGCCTTATCAGAAGGACATTTAATGTGCTCTGCAGCTGGACACAATTAGTTTGAAATGTTCATAAATTATGGATTTTTTTATTGAGGAAGGAGTCAATTTAATTAGATGTAAATTAACTTTTTTGCGGATGCACATAATTATTTAAAGTACATGGTTTCTAATTTAAGATGTCTGAAAGTCTGGTGGTCTTTAAGTCATATATTCAATAAAAATAATAAATGACAGCTGGTTTCAGCCTGACAAATATTAAGGATGTTGGAGTGTATGTGAACATGCGTAAGCAATTATAAATAATATAAGGATTTTATGATATAAACTGTAAATCCCTTTGGGTTATGGGAACTTTTGATAGACTAATATTATTATTTTGGCATCTTGCAGACTAAAATTGTCATTTCATAAATCTATTAAAGAATAAATGCATGCAATTTGCAAGACTGATCAGAGTACTTCATTCTCAGTATAAAAAAAGTCAAGATTGAGATATATTTTACCCTGAGCCATCTTTCCATCCAATTAAACTTTTAAAATACTGATTTATGCTTATGATTGTGTATTTTTTTTATATATGCACCGGGACTTATTTTGTTATGATCTTTATGCATGTCCAACAATTTCTTAATTAATTATATTTATTTGTTTTGACTACAAGGAAAAAGTGCAATGTTTTAATGATTCATTTATAAAACAACACTTAAGATTATTTGCCAAATGGGGGAAATTATCATTTCATTTGGCCCCAGGGTACTATCCTATTCTTCCTGCTCTGTTCCAAGTGAATCATCAGATCCACTGAATCACCCCGGCCCCCAGAAAAAAAACACTCTTCTGAGTGTGTGAAGGCCAAGACAAGCTGGCTCTCAAGTGAGAGACAGAGTGGACGACAGTGTTTGGAAGCTTCTGGAGTGTTTTCCTGGCTGAACCTCCAGCCAGACTCCTCTGTGTCCTTCAGAGGAAAAACAAAAACATTTGGAGTGTACCGCTCACAGCTAGTGCACATCTCTTATTTGTTATCACTTATGCTCCAGGCCCGGTTTACATTCTCCTGAGTGTGTCCACTGGCGTGTTCATCCGGAAATTTGTCCCCTACGCCCCCTCCTGATTTAGATTTAGAGAGCAATAAAGCCTGCTGAGTTGTTGCCTTGGACAAATAAACTGACCAACGTGTTGATGTAGAGATGTCCGAAAGACACAAAAAAAGTTTGGAAGAGAGAGGAGAGAGAGAATGATATGCGCTGGTCTCTCGCTCCTTCCTGTGAAGGTTTCCGGCGAGGCAGTAAACATGGCAGTGTCTGTCTCCTGTGGGAGCTGAGGGAAATGTGTTTGTGTGAGAGTGTGTTGTCGGGTGGATCTGTGTGTTTATGGATGTTTGTGTGTCTGTGTGTGGTGATGTACTGCTTGTTGGTGCATGCATATACAGTCTGGGTATGTGTGTGTGTGTGTGTGTGTGTGTGTGTGTGTGTGTGTGTGTGTGTGTGTGTGTGTGTGTGGAGAGAGTCTACAGTTTCTCTCCTCTCTGCTAGGGAGTTGTGCTGGAGCCAAGTGCCCAGCTGCTCATAGGTGTCTGTTTACAGGCTGATTCATAGAGCTTACAGGGGAGACACACACACACACACACACACACACACACACACACACACACACACACACACACACACACACACACACACACACACACACACACACACACACACACACACACACACACACACACACATTACTCCACAAAAATTCTCACAAAACATGCACCATATAAGGTTTGCCTTGACATCTTGTGAAGTAATTTAATTTGCTTTGTTTGTTAGCACATTCGAAACATTAGGTATTTAACAACATTACTGCATAAGTATGTCACCTGAAACAATTACTGGAGTAGACTGACTTAATTATAGGGATTTACCTGCTTGACCACCGAGCACATGTTTAGTAGGTAAATGGTTCAATTTACTCTGAATAATGTGTCATTGAGACTGGCATCTTGGAAGGCTGCTGTCCAAGAAAAGAACTTGTCAGCACCAGAAGTACACAAGTAAATGTACCAATTCTACAGAGTGAGAGTGAGAGAGAGCGAGTGTAGGAATACTTGACAAATAAAAGTCCTGCCTTCTAAATTCTACTGAACAAAACAACAGAAGTATTATCAGCAGAATGTGCTAAATGTATCAAAAATAAAAGTAGTGGTTGTGCAGTAAAAAGCCCCCTGTGACTGATATACTGTATTATTATATATGATAAGATATTGTTAATATGGATGCATCAATGTGAAGGCAGTATTTTACGGCTGTTGCTGCTCGAGGTGGAGCTTTGCCCAACCTGTGGATCGTGCCCCTCTAAGTGTCACGATGGGTCGAGATGATTAATGGGAGAGGGAAGAAGAAAAAAACTAACTCCTGCAACATACATCCTTTATACTTTTCTATAATCTTTGTTTTTTGTGAAATATTTGATCCTTTGAAAATAAACTGTTTTGGAATTGATAATAACTCACAAACAAATTGGAAATATTTATCAATGTGCTCTATTGTATAAACTTCTCTCTTTTGAATGTAAAATCTTAATCTGAAGTCCTATTTTTGCCTCTGAAATGTGTTTAAATAAAGGTATAAAGTAGTAAAAAATAAAATGGAAATACTGAAAATAAAAACTAGTACCTAGATTTGCACGTCAGTAAAGTACTTGAGTAAACAACTTTATTCAGCAAGTGAAAATAATTTGTCATCTTAAAGTTGCGTTGCATTACCTTTCTTATTTTAATTGCAAGCACACTAAAATGTAAAATTCATTAAACAATATACAGAATAATATAACACTTTCTAAAGGGTCTTTCTGCATAATGACTACTTTCATCGCTTGTAATAATATGTAATTTCTTCTATAGATTAACAAAAGAATGAGCACATTTTAATTGTTTGACTTTTACTACTGGATTTTTACATCAACGTGTCCTTAATTTTACTTTAGCGAAAGGTTTCTAACTACTTCGGTCACATTAAAACAGTCATTATAGCAAACTAGGCTCTCTTTCTATATATATAAAATATAATATAGTATATATATACTAAAGTATGTAATACTAAAGCCCCGCTCATCTTTGCCTGTGATCTGCTGTATTTCTACATGTTGAGTATAGGAAAGGACATCTTCATTATTATTGGCCAGCTGTCAGCTGATCACCCCGATCCTGGTGCTCAGAGCAGCAGTGAGACTATGTGAGGCTTACGAAATACAAACAAGAACAGAAGAACTGAGTGACAGTCTTTATTTATGATCACCAGCAATGTGATGTATATACTGTGTGTGTGTGTGTGTGTGTGTGTGTGTGTGTGTGTGTGTGTGTGTTTGTGTGTGTTTCCATGGCTGATGAAGTTATTAAATGTAATACTGTTATGTATGTATGTGGTTTATTTTTTTTCTTTCAATACACCTAAATTCAGGTAACACAATATATTTAACCTAACCTTAACCTAATATTTAATGCTGATGTTCTTTAATAGAGTTAGGGCAGATAATCAGCTTTGAGGGATGTACTTGCTTCTTAAATGAGAGCTACAGCAAGAATTATAGTTTCTTTCCCCCCCCCCTCTCTTTCAATAACATTTTAGAGGGGACTTGATGTGACCTCAAAGGATAATGAGCATTAATTAGAATTTTTCCTTGTTTAGTGTGCTCTTCCTGCCAACACCAGACCTCATGATTCCTGTCTAGATATTAAATTAGACCAATAGGTCTAAATGATGATTTGTGTTGATGCTAAACTGCATCTCCTTGTCTCAGTACTCTCCGTACTCTGTGAAATGACCATATAGTCTAATCTAATCAAATGTAATAATTTCTATATTTGAAAAGTTGAGACAAACAGGAATCCACTGTTAACCAATATGTATCGAAGGTTAATGTGTTGCAAAAAAGGACTGCGTTGTCTGTTGAGACGGCAGCAGCCATCTTTAGAGTGTAAGTAAGCACAGTGCAGTGTTGGATGCGCTGTAAAATATTTAAATATGTATTACTTGTCAACTGGAAATTCTGTGCAATTTCATTATTGTGCAATATTTAATATTTAATACTTTTGATACAACAATAACTGCAGTTTTGTAACTGTGCAATATTATTTTCATAATACACATACTTACCATTTTTATCCATTTTATATATGTATATAGTGGTCTCTGGAAATGTGAAACCCCTCCCCTTTCTTTTGCACTTTTTATATTTTATTCCATGTTATATTCCTTCTTGTTGACACTGGAAAGGGGTTGCTTCAGTCTCGTTGCACAGGTATTGCACATGCGTATAATGACAATAAAGGCATTCTATTGTGGATGGCAGTGTGGGAAAGCACAGGTCTGTTTTGTCTAATTCAACACGGCTGACGAATAAGGAACTTGCAGGGCGGCCTGGCTTTTCTCTTTAAAGGTGAGACCTTGTAGCTCTTACATATGTTAATAGGTGAGGGGTTGGTAGCAGTGCAGGCAAGCTTAGAGGGAGAACTGGAGGGCTAGAATTACACCTGCGCATGTGTGCTGTAAAGTGACACACAGCTGGGCTTTAGGGGAGGCTAGTTCCAGCTAATATAAAGTGATGTCTAAATTGCAAAACAGATCTTTTTACATGATTTCAAAGAAACTGTGAGGAGTGGGTTTATGAGTGTATATGTCTGTTTTCTGCCTCAACATATGTCCGGGACAAAACTATTGCTATGTTTTCCATCCTTTGTCAATCGAATTATCTGAAGTTTGCTAAAAACATTAATCCAAATGAGGCCAGTGAAAGTGTGTTTATTATCTAACAGCTTTAAAATGAATAAATACCTGTGCATTAGGATGTCCCATGCTGTTTTTGCTATCAAATCGGTGGTATATCCAATTGACTTGAAAGGGCTGAAGACCTTTGTTATTTTTATTTTCTTACACAAACTGGAACACACACACACACACACACACACACACACACACACACACACACACACACACAATTGACATGACCCTGGTTGATGGCTGCTGGCTGAGGCCTCTCCGACAACCCACTCCTGACCTTTCAGCTCTCCCCCCTCTCAGACTAACCTCCGTTACCTCACCATTGCATCCTACAAATAGCTTTCTCTACATTGTTAATGCGTGTGTGTGTTAGGGCTTGACTTGGCTTATAGTGTTTGTATAGTGTCACAATTAAATTCATTTATAATGACAATCAAGCTTATATTCCTTCTACCAGTGAATCAGAGGAATACATTTATTTTATGTTTTAAAGCACACACGCACGCATGTGCACACACACACATGCACACACACCCAAACATCCTCCACGGGAAGGTGTTGCGTGTGTTGGTTAAACTTGTGCGTCGGTAAGAGATATTTAGGGCGTGATAAAGCGGCGGTACCTGGGATTGACAATGGAATGCACAACCTGCACGCTGTTATTGGCTGGGGGTTTGCTGATGCCAATAAATGTCCCGCAAAAAAGAGAAAATACCGGCAGGGTCTCTGTAGATACTGACACACACACTACTAGTGGGTCATAAGTGATGATTAAGTGGGATTATTTTTTTAATAGTCTATATATTCTTTTTAGTCAAATCCTGCATAGTATTACATTTAAACTGTAAAATAATAATCAAATCAAAACGTGTTCCAAGAACTTTGTGTGTCTACATTTAGGATGTGTGCACACAAGGTTTATTTGTCTAATGGCCCCTCACTAAATGAACGTGTTGAATAGGAAGTTGTCTGGTGTGTATGTTGGTGTGGCATGCCTCCAGCACCCCAGGGCACTGATCCGCCCTGGACCCCAAAGGTCCTGAGTTCTGACCTTTAGGGAGCAGTCAGCAGCGAGCCCACAGGGTTGCAGGTAGGCTTGGATTACTGCACTCTGTCTACAAACACACATACACAGGCACAATGGTATGACGAGTGATATGTCAGAAAGCAGCAGCATGTGCACACACACATGGATGGCTTGAGGGGAAATCAAGCTGTCGCCTCTCAATGACCTCTAACAAAAGGACCATTGAAAATAACAAGACAGGCTCTCACAGTTGCAGTTCAAGAAAGAGCTTCCCTTTGTTACACAAGGCACCACGCCATTCGAACAGCAGATCCTCTTAGCGGTGCCAAACTGGTTTTACAAGGGTTCACTGCACTTTAAAGAGACGACTACTGGATATTGGTATTGGAAAACTGACATCCCACTTTGGCTAACCTACAATTGGTTTTGACACTGCATATCACAACAATAAAGTTTGTCATGAAATATGAGGCTTTAAAATAAAAATGGTTTCCTTTAAAACGGCTGCGCAGATGATTTTTACATTAGTAAAACCACTTAGTGGTTATTCTTAGCTTATATATGGCCTTATAAAAGTTTGAAACTTACTGGAGTCTATGCGTATGCGTTTACATAGGAAGTTTCCTCGAGACATGTATGGGGCTAGTCATTTTTAAAGTCCAATAGAGGAAATTTACTGAGGGGGTTACTAGATTTGAAATCCTGAGTCGCTCTTCCTTTACGTTGGATGATGGACCTTTTTTCTTGGTACTGTTATACAAAAGATCTGCAGTAAGGTATCCATCCGGTTCCCAATACAGTTTTCCACTTGAAGGCCACTTTTGAGTTGATTCTTAAAGATGCAATTTCAACTTTTAAAGCACTAAAAGGTAAGCAGCAGTAAACCAATACTCTCAACAGGCTTTTCTTGGCTCCAGTGTAAGCAGTGTCTGCTCCTTAATGTTCAACCAATGGTATAGATGGAGAGGGTCATCAATTCTTATTTAAGGCCATTTTATTTCATATGACACCCTTTTAGTACAATAAATTGACTGGTCGTAGCCATTTTGCAACGGATGTTGAGTTGGTGAGTTATTTCCCAGTGGCTCAATTTAAGATAATGGTATACTGTTAAAAGCTGAAAGGAACATAACCTTTTTTCCTTAATAGTTTTCAAACATCCAGATAGACATGATGTATGAGCTGAAAACATTGACGATATCAGAATTTTCAAAAGTGGTGGACAGAAAATAAACAGCAGGGACAGGACAGGGGGTGAAGGAGCTCACGCAAATATCAATAAACACTCCTCTTCCGTCTCGGAAGCTTCCTGCTTTATTTGATTAGGCTGAAGACGGAGGGAGGGTGGGGGGGGTGAAAAACAGAGCAGTCATGCTCTTTTGCTTTTCTTCCTCCTTTCCCTTCCTCCGCAATCTTCAGCCTCCTCTTAATGGGAATGGGAAGTTTGGGAAGTGGGGGGGAGGGGGGGGCGCAACTAGCCTCAGCCTAACCTCCCCCATCTGGACTGGGGAGGGGGTGACTTGCCAGCCTCCAGGCTACTCCGAACCCTTCCCAGCTGTTGGCTGTTCAGAGACAGAGGCTTTTTCCTCCTAAGTGTGTGTGTTTTTGGTGGGCTTGAGAAAGCATTTTTTTTTCATAAACAATTGCCATATCCTCCACCAGCTGCTGACCCCACGGCTCCTGTCCCTGAGCAGAGCTCTGGAAGCAGGCGGAGGGGAATGGTTTTCATTTAGGAGACTCTGCTTTGCAGGGGAGACTTGCTAAAGGGTGCTTGGCCCCACTGCTGTTAGCACGCTAGCTATAATGCAGAAGCTAGATAGGTCATTGGCTGGGAGCAAGAGATGTTAGCTGAAAGCAGCCATAGTGACAGCACGGCTGCTTTCAGCACCTTGTGTGTTATGGGATGGAGCTGGAGGCACACAGGCTCAAGTAGCTTCAATTTTCTACTGTCAGAAATTTCATATACTGTAGCATTAACTGACTTGTTGACCCAAAACTAAAAAAAAGGTCCTAGCAGATGTAAATGTAGCATAATCAAATCTGTGATATTAACACTAAAAAAACAAGTTTGTATCTTTACATATCGGTGTAGGTATCCGAGGAGTGGGTTTGGGGGCAGATACAACAAAACTATTGGCAAAAAGAGGCTAAAAAGCTCTGTATAGCTGCAGAATTAGGTGTTAAATATCTCTGGATTCTTCCCAATGAGCAACACTCACATCACTCATTTCATCCACTGTAAATATAAAACACAGCAAGCTTTGTGCAGCTTTAAATAAATGCTAAATCTGTAAAATGAAACAAAGCAGCAAACAAAGAATCAACAACAAAAATGTGAAAAGTGTACAGCGCCATAAGGAAGACATCAGAAGACAAAATCCAGCGTCTCCGTCAAACAATAGCAAAAGCACACCAATCACACTTACTTTCCTGTCCTCAAACAGTGGTCCCACCGCACGTTAATGAAAAATAGATTGGATGCTTGTTAGTGAAGGTGGGTACAGGTGCCAATGCAGTATGTATATCATCCAATGGCATGTTCGCGCTAATGCACTATGTATGAGGTGGCCGGGCCTCATGCAACATTCAGCAGGCCAGGGAGGCCGTAGGTGAGACCAGCACAGCCTGCAGCCAAGGATGCCTGCACCTCCGAGTGTGTGTGGGCGAGCTCAAACTGAGCTTTGTCACAGCTGGCTGGTGAATCCACACATTTAGAAACACAACTGGGAGGACACTCACGCAACTGCCTTTGTTAAAGTCAGAGTCATACGCATTGTTACACACAGAAACACTTGCCTCGGCACATTGGGACTGCATTACACACAAGCTATTTTTCTACTTAGATCATAAAAAAACATGCAAACAAACACACACACACACTCTGTCTAGGCAGATACTTTGTGCTTAGAAATACCATTTGGACTTTCTTGCACACACATCCACACACACACACCCACACACACACACAGCTCAGTCTTTGTATTGGTCTGCCTAAGAATTGCATGGTAATACTTCATTATGGCAGCACTGTAATTTGGGGGGAATGAGCACTTCAAAGGAACAGCAACCCACACACAAACACACACACACAGGGTTACTGTAAATGCGCAACCTAGAGTTCTACTGGGACCAGTATCAGTTTTTTTTTCTGGATTCCCAGAACAGTCCAAAATACACCAGGACAGTAATCAGAGGCACGTTGCAAGGTTATAATTGTTGGAGCTGATTACAAAGTGGAGAGTAATGGTTCAAATTGGGAGAGGAGTGCAACGCCAACTTGTACACAGTGGAATATGAACTCAGGGACACAGGGTGTTTGCAGGGTTCAGGTTTTAAGGGCTCCCGAATACTACGATCTAACTCATGATAAAAATAAAAAAAATAAAGAAGAGAATCAATTTCTTACACTAAAGTTGCACTATTACATGTCACACTTGGTGGCCCCTACTGTCAGCCAGAGCTAAGGAGTTGAGTTTTTCAAAGTTGTATGGTCTTTACTATCCTTAAATCATCAAAGTGGAAGTGGTCTTCTCACACACTACGACAAACCAACTGTAGATACACCTTTTAAAGTGATCATCCACATCGAAAAGCAGGCCACTCGGATTAAAAGAGCTACACTTGCAGGAGGTTCAGAGCAGAGGAGTTGGTGGAAGAATCGTATTATGTGAACATTTAATGAAAATACACTTTATGAAATGAATGGACACTTACTTTATGGAATGAATTACGTTCCATTGTGTGTGTGTTTGTGTGTGTGTGTAAGTCCCACAACATTTATTTAGTTTAAAAAAGACCACATTCAAACACTCCTTCATCCATACTGTATGTATAAATAACACAAAACACACATGCACACAAACACCATTCTTGGCTCCCATCATGTGGACGCTGTCACACAAACAAACTGCCCTAAGGCCAGGGGGCCTACATGATGTGAGGTCGTCCCATGTCCTCACACACAACACACAAGTTTAGTGTAATGCTTATGTGAGCTGGTATGGTACCCATGGTTTAGTGTGAGTGGCTGTATACGTGTGAGTCCAGGCACACAACTCCCAGCTTTAGGTACAACTTATACATTTTAATGTAGAATTGACATGAGAACTTTCACTGAAAACAATACAAATGGCTTACAGCATATTTATAAGTGGATTTAAAATACAACTGGTTATTACAAACAGGATAAAGCTAATGGTTGTTTAAAAAACAACCAAACTAGACGTCAAACCACAGTACTGAGGGCTCTAAAATACAAGAATTGTATATGACACATATGTACGATAACAACAAAAGATAAAGATTACTGAAGGTTATTGAAAATCGCCCAATTGTAATGAAAACACAGACTACTGCATCTCCTATGGACTCCTGGACTCCATACTAAAGAGTTAGCTTAATTACAGTATGCTAAGTAATGGCATATTCCATGCTAACACTTACACAAGAGCTGAAAGGAAATTGGGTTTAAAAAGTAAACCTGAACAATTTCAATTTTTCAAATTATTGTTGGTTAGCTTCTTTGCTAGTTAGGGTGTGTCAGGTACTACTTCTGTTAAATAATTACTATTTCTAGTCATAGTTCCATTATCTATGTTGTGACTATTATCGCCACTGTTCATTAGGTTTTCCTCACCACCCGAGGTTTCTCCCTAAAAGGAAGTTTTTCCTCGACACTGTTGCACTAAATGCTTGCTCATGGGGGAATTACCGGAATTGTTGGGTTTTTGTAAATTATAGTGTGGTCTAGACTAACACTATCTGTAAAGTCTCTTGAGATAAGTCTTGTTATGATTTGATACTAAAAATAAAATAAAATAGTTAATAATAACAACTGACAGAACTGAACTGAAAAACCTGACCTTTGTATTTTGTTAAATTTAAAAACAACATGGCTGCCCGGGTAAGTCACCAGCTATAGCATGCGCCTAAATATAGAGGTTTACTTCTTGACGCAATGGCTGCAGGTTTGACTCCGTCCTTTGGTCCTTTCCTGGATTGCATTCCCCCTCTCTTTCCCCTTTTATGTCTTCAGCAGTCATATAAATAAAGATCTAAAATGCCCCGAAGAATAAACTTAAACATTTTTTTTTTTAAAGAAAATAACCTAATATAAGAACAATGTTGAGATTTAAATAGGTTAAGTACGAGTCACCTTTATATCATGACAATATGATGTGAATGTCTGAACCAAGGATGATGAAATATAGAAAAACAGTCAGATCAGCAGAAACTCGTATGTACTTTTAAACAGGACGTAAAACGTGTATACATACAGTACTTGTGCATTTCTCTAAAGTGGTACTGTATGCATATTAATATGGGCAGTTTGAAGAGACACACACACACACACACACACCATGTTGCCTGCTCCTCAGTATACACAAGTGCCCTTCCTCCTTTATAATCTAACCCTCCTTTCCACCTCATCCTGAGCTGGATTTACAATACATGCTTTATTCTCTGCCTAAAGGGCAAATGCTGCTGAGTGTGTGTTGAGTATGTGTTTGTGCGAGTTGCTCCTTAGAAAAACTGTACCATGATACAAGAGACAGCTGAGCCCAGAGCACTCTGCTTCAGTCTCTCTAGTCAACTGAAAACTGCGAGGACTGTGCCAACGCTTCTTATGAGGAAGCAATTTTGGCTCTGGGAAACTAATGATTTCATCTTATTATATTTTACTGGCGCAATTGGTATTGCACATTCTTTTAATAAATACAAAAACATATGTTGCCATGCATATTTCAGCTGTATTTCTTCTTCAAAATGTTTAACACATCGTTCTGTTGTTCTTCATTGCTACTTTTTTTTTTTTCACTTGTGGGTTTTAATTTTAAGCACATGAAAGGACTTATCCATCGCCCTCCTCAGGGCTTACACAAATTCTGATATAATAAACAGACCTATTGGCCACTACATTAAATTCACCTGCTTGTAAACGCCTACAGAAACCTCCTTCAAACTGAAAATAAGGAGGATGCCATGCAGTTATAATTTACAGTTACTGTTTGACAAGTTTTGCATTGCTAGACCTATTTCCACAGCGCTGTGTCAGCGCTGGAGTATGGTCCAAGTGCAACACTTACCTATTCTGGGATAGGGGAATAAACACTCTGGCTTGTTTGTATTTCATTAAGCCGATCACAATCACTAAGCCCCGGATGCAGCAGCGATACCTTTGCAAAATAGATAGCGAAGATAGAGGAAGGGGAAGGACATCCGGCCAATAAGATATGCGTCAGATGTCAGGCTTTATCTCAGCCATGTAACTCTGTTGAGCCAGACTACTGTTTGACTTAGTCTTGCATTGTCAGACCCGCCTCCACAGCGCAGCTATTGTACATAAATCATTGTGGGATGGGAGAAAAACATGCTGATGCATTTCTTTAAACCAATCACAATCGTCTTGGGCAGTGCTAAGCGCTGAGCGGGGCCACGGTACCTCCGCAAAATAGCCTCGGGAAGGAACTTGTTTTAGTAGAACGTGTACAATCAAAGGTTGTTTAAGTCTTGCAACAGAAACCTCCGATTGCACAGATAATCTAGCTAGCTCTGAGGAACAGTTAACCATAGTCCTCATAAATCCACCGGAGTGACATACAGCAACATTTTTGATACAAGAGCAATCCCAGAAGTGGAACGTCGTGGATTTAGACTACTGTTTGACTTAGCATTCATATGGGCAAGGTGCTGATCTAAATTCAATTTTGTGTGGTTTGACTGTTGTGGCCAGATTCGCTGGTTCCATTATCTCAGAAACATTCAGTCCCCAGTATTTTTTTATTTATTTGAACTGTCCTGACTTTAACACATGATGATGACAGCATTAGTATTATAAGGATGAAAACAATTACTCTCAATCAAACAGATATCATTTCAAAATTTCAATATGTCAGTGGTATGTCACACTTTACAATATGTCAATGGTATGTCACATTGTGTGATCACCTATTTTGTTGTACAAATCGTGAGCAGTACTAGAGACTCAGTTGGGCATCAACATAAACGTTATGGCCAACTTCTCCCCTAAAGCATTGTGTGTGTGGTTTCAATTTATATTGTGTTGAAAAACACTGTAAAATAAAACTGTAAGATAACGGTAAGATAATGACCCCGATATTCCATTGAGCACGTCAGTGCTGGGTTCCGGCTGTGCCGCGATGTTGTTCCGTCAAAAGCTGGGCGTCCTGCCTACGCAACTCAAAGATTTAATTATCTCTACAAGTACTTTACAGAACAATAACGTTAATTAAGCCAGTATCTACCTTTCATCTCCATACCTTCTATTTTCGGCTGTTGTCCTGATAAACAAAAGATCTGTAATGTCTATTATGTTTTTCCACCGCCAAGAGGAATCTCTGGTCGTCCGTGGTGTTGTAGAAGAGACATATACAATATTGGGGAGTGTCTTCTGGTAAAATTAAAGGGATGCTCTCGCTGTTTCACTTCCTGTCCGAAAAGGCGCGGCTTGCGTGAAAATATTGTGTATCTTTTGCGGAGCGAAGAACCGCTTCACGCACTGGTGGAGTATAAAGCATTGACTTGAATGGCCGCAATTCCTCGCGGGGGTCGTAACGTGCCTGGAACGCAGCAGAAAATAGGGGTGAGCCTGCAGTGTGAATGTGATCACCAAATCTGGATAAGTGGTTAACCGTTTAACAATCCTGACTGCTGTCAGAGTTAATGACATTCTGCTTTCTTGAAGAGGGCATTTTACAGACAGCAATTGACATAGAAAGATATATTGACATGAAATTTCAATTTGGCTAAGGAACTATTTCTGTTTTTATTACTATTTCCTATTAATATCAAATGGACTTGGACTCAAAATGGCCACTTTCTAAGAGGCCATAACTGGACAAACATGAGACAGACAAACAAAAAGACAAGTAGAAAGCTGGCCATCTTCCTCTCTTCCTCCTTCTCCTCTCGCCTGTCCTCTTCTCTCTCACCCACCAATGATAAAACAATGATTGGGAAGTGAGGGAGAAAGGGAAGGAAGGATGGATGGATGGATGGATGGATGATGGATTAATATATGAAAGGGCAATGAAAACGATAGGCATGCTTGTGAGGAAAAAAATTAAATCAATTGAAATGGTAATTTGGAGAGCGAGGAGCTTCCTTTTCAGGAATAACCTGCAGGAGACAAACAGGAAATAAAGTTGGGTTTTAAATCTGTGTTGGTGATATATATCTGTGTATGTTCTTTTGTAAGCTTGCTTGTTTTTTCCTCAGCATGCATATCCATGGATGGAGAAGGCTGAAGAGTGAGGGAGAAATGCAGCTTATTAAAGCATTATTTGGCTGTGGATGTAGCAAGCCCCTGAAGGTGCTGATGGCTGGTGGTTTGAGAAAGTGAGTCTCTGTTCATCTACAGCAGCAGGCAGCTGAAACAGGTACCCAATTTTGCAGGTGATAATGGCACTAAACAGAGCAGTCAATAAAATAAGTTTATTTTTTAAACATTGTGAATCATGAGCATGAAACGCTCTTGATATAAAGCTGTGTAGAGGATGGAACAATACCGGGTGGAATCTAGCAGTTACTCCTGGCAGATGGCGGAGATAATAAGGAAGCGACGAGCCTTTCAGTTATGGAACTTTAGTTATTTAATGCGTTAAGAGTACTAGTTACTGGCTTAAGTAACAGAGTTTGTGAGTCCCGACACTGCTCACCTCAAAACTGTTGTATGTGTGAAAGGAGTAAACATGGAATTGTTAGTGAGAGGTGAAGTGTTAACGCCAAAAATCACTGCCAACCAAGCATCACCATGTTCCATGTGTGAAAAGGGCTTCAGAAAAGCTATCAAGCTGTCATGTGAAACTTAGTTTTGCTAAGCATCAAAACAGCCTCCTCTCGGATCATAACCTTTGGCTTGGAGTACTTGTAACTAAACCAAGGTGGACATTATGCAGCAAGGTGATCATGAATGAGTTCTGGCAGAGCTGCAAGCGGCTGGAAGGCAACAGTGCTGACTGGGAAAACACAACCCCCTCATTTAGTCTGATGGAACTGTAAAGCAGCTAACACACGCAGGACCAATTGTGGCTGCGTGTGTGTCAGTACGTGTGCTTCATTAGTGTGCATCTTGGCGCTGTGTGTTTCTTGTGTGTTAGTGTAATGGGTACCGTGTGCTTGCTGAGGTCTTGTTTGCCCATCTTAAGTCAATTAAAAGGAAATAAGGGGGCTCTGACCGGCCCGTGAACCAGCTCCCTCAGCTGAGAACATGTCTGCATAAACACGCACGCACGCACACACGCACACACGCACGCACGCACACATGCACACACGCTAGCTAACATAGGGAGACTGATAATACTGCACAACCAACAATTGAACCTGCGCCCAGCTGTGTGAGAAACAATGGCTCTGAAGCTATGTGTGTGTGTGTGTGTGTGTGTGTGTGTGTGTGTGTGTGTGTGTGTTTAGTATGGCATGTCTGACAAGGCTTCAGAGTGAAACTGTTGAAGACAACATCAGACACACGCATCCACACAGATACACTGCACCTTGCTGCTAAAAACTCAGACAACACCATTATAAAGCTGAGGCTCCATGCCTTCAAAACATTAATTAAACAGAATTTCCTACTATTACAACTATCTCTATTTCACCTGCAGTTTATTATTCAAATCTGGAGGAACTGACCCACTAGTTGACGAATTACCACAACTAAGTGCTACTTATTTACAAACCTTTTAAGATTGTTAAGTTACATGGAAAATGTACTACAATGTGTATCTGGGTTGCTACAATTCTGTATTGGATGGGGTTCCAGGTTAATAAAATACCCAAATTTACAAAGTAGGGGCGGGTGAATAGCTCAGTAGGTAGAGCGGGCGCCCACAGATAGAGGTTTGCACCTCACTGCAGCGGCCCTGGGTTCGACTTTGACATGCGGCCTTTTGCTGCATGTCTTTCCCCCGTCTCTCCCTTTTCATGTCTTCAGCTATCCTGTCAAATAAGGGCCTAAAAAGGCCCAAAAAAACTCTTGACCCTTTTGTTGTCTTTCCGTCAAAATAAAAAAAAATCAACAATTTTGTTGACACTTTTTATCAATAAAAAATAAATAAAAAATTCTTAAGTTTTTGTCGCTTTTTTTAACACTTTTGATGTTTTTTTATATTGTTGTCACTTTTTTTGAAGTTTTCAAAACTACGTAACAGTAACTTATTAACTTGAGTTGTACAGTTATTTTTGGAATTAATGGTCAATAAACCTAATTTATAGGAAATTATACCTAATGTTTGAGTTTGAAAAGCAGAAATTAGGAATTATTTAGACTCAAATTAAAGGAACTGTCGAACAGACTGGAATACATCAACTTTTACTAAGTACTATTTCAAAACCACTTCAATTTTTTTTCCAAATTCTATAAAATGGAATAAGACACCCCAAAACTAATGAAAGAAGAGATTTGTACTTGCCAAAGAGCATTGTGTCGAATCAATCATGTTATTTTGGGTAATTAAAAAGAACATTGATATAGGAAAACTGGTCAATTTGACCCGAGGACAACATGACGGTTAAAAAAAAAAGTTGCTGAGTACCAGAGCTGTCAAATGTCTTTTTATTGCTGGTGAGTCTTGTATAAACAATGCAACAAGTTGGGCGCCCGGATAGCTCAGTTGGATAGTCAGATTTTCAGCTGTCCTGTCAATAAAGGCCTATAAATGCCCCAAAAGTAATCCTAAAAAAACAAAAATAAAACAACAATGCAAACAGTCATGTAATGTTAGCTGGTGTCTTTGGATGGCGCTGACTATCCCTTTCGTTGCGTTGCTAAACACAAGCTGTTGTAATTTACTGTATTTACCCACTTTTATTTATCCAGTGTAGGTTGGCTGAGCTCACATGCTCATTTACAGCCACACCCTGCTTCACTCTCTGTTGCACTTTCATACATGTCCAGGGATGTTTTTTTTGTCTTACACTTTACTTGCAGCCAGCAAATACTGGATAAAGTCCTCAGTAATTGTTTCTAATATTGTAAAATTGCTAATAACTTTAGTGCTGTCACTTAAAGCTCACAAAGTCAGACTATGTTTATAAGACATTATTATCTTTCCGAATCGGTCATGATATATTAGAGCAGTTCTCTGTGTCTTTATGATGTTATGGCAGTTATAATATGTTGTGTAACTCAGGACTCATGTTCTTCTTTTAAACACTGTTGTCACTTTGGTATATAAAGCTTTATCAATGCTGAACTATAATACATAATGTCAACCACGTATAACACTTAACAACCCTTGTTATAAGTTGTAATACAATGGTTATAAACATTTGTCATGACTTTTATGAAGCCTTAGAAATGCATTATAAGGTCTTATGGATGTGCATATAATGTATTACAGACATGCCCTTCAAAGAAAATGTTTCCATAATGGGAAAGTTCCCTCATCAAAATGGGATAATAACATTTAATATGTTGTACAAATTCCCATGGATGCAAAAAAAAAATTGTTTTTGAAATGTCTCCCATGTTTTCCTCAGGCAGTGAAGAAAACCCCTTTTCCTAGTCTAACCTAAGGGTTTATCAGCCATGAGCCCCCCGCTGTCCTCAATCTGTAGAAACTTGTTGCTAGACACACCGTGACACAGGATACCTGTAAATCTGACCAGGACTTCTTTGTCAGACTATTGTCCAATTTTAACCTTCTTGCCATCCTAATTAAAGGGAAGGTCAAGTCAACATGTTCAGAGATCACATTCTCCGTGCTCCCACTGTGAGCAGCATGATAAGTACCAAGCCCTAATGCATCGGCTCTATCCCATGACAATCCCAGAGCTGTTCTTGTAGAGGTGAGGGACCACTTTATCCTCTTTCCCCAAACCCAGCTCGTAATAAACAGGCTACATTTAATCCACTACACAGAGGAGCAAGGGTTAGGACTTTATCGCTTTCCACGCCAATGTTCTCCCTTTTACTCCCTCTCACATTATATCCCTCTGTAAGCGTCATTATAATACTGCTATTTCAAAATCACTGGATTAAAATCTGCATTAGGTTAGAGGAAATGAATCACTACCACTGCTGAGGCAGACAACACAATACCACTTATGTATGAAACAGATGCAAAATCAAATAATAGGGGCTAAAAAACTGCTAGGGATATCTAGAGTTTAACACATCTGTCAGTGAGTAAGTTGGTCACTCAAATGTGAAAATAATCCTCAGTGGAAATATTCTACTGGGAAGTATTATCATCATTCAAAGTTCCGCTAGCAATGAACAAGCTGTGTCCAGATGAATTATTCTTTTCAGCTTTCCAAAATAAGCATTTGCATATTGCAAAACCGGCCCCTACACTGCTGTCCATGGGCTAAAGAGTTTTCCACAGCATGTTTAAGTGCCTAACTGGCTTTTATTTGCTTTATGAATCTTTTCCTTTTTACAACTGAATCTATGTGATACATTGTGTCCTGAACAGTGGAAGAAATGATTAACTCTTTAAATAAAAAAAAGAAACATGTTAGTTAACCCTCATGTTGTCCTTGGGTCAAATTGACCCGTTTTCCTATATCAATGTTCTTTTTAATTACCCCAAATAACATGATTGGTTCCACACAACGCTCTTTGGCAAGTACAAATCTCTACTTTTGTTAATTTTGGGGTGTCTTATTCCACTTTATAGCATATAAAATAAACAAATTGAAGTGGTTTTGAAATAGTACTGAGTAAAAGTTGATATATTCCAGTCTGTGATTATCATCAACATGCTATCTTTTAGTTTTAGTCTAAATAATTCCTAATTTCTGCTTTTCTAACTCAAACGTTAGGCATCATTTCCTACAAATGAGGTTTACTGACCATAAATCCCAACAATAACTGTGAAACTAAAGTTAATAAGTTAGTGTTACGTAGTGTTGAACATTGAAAAAGCATCAAAGGTGTTGAAAAGAGGGACAAAAACGTAAGAAAAAGTTAAAAAAAAAACAATAAAAATGATCAACAAAAGTGTTGATTTTGACGGGAAGACACACAAGGGTTAAACTTTGTGACTCTTGTGATATTCACTCTCTTTCTTTATTTTTTCTACTATTTTAAGACAAAGAGAAGGTAGAAAGAAAGTCACCTCACAGCACACTTAGCATGCTCATGGACTCCCTGCACTTTCTGCAATCTTTCAAAAACAGATTTTAGGGAAGCCACAAGCTTTTTTTTTTTAAATGTATTGATATTTTGATTCTGCTTATTGATCCAAGTTCCTAAACTACATGGTTAGGGTCCGGGCAACATATTTTTTGTTACGGCTAGAAAAAGATCATGGCTTGGCTTAAAATGAGTCAGAGACGTCAGACAGAACGCTGCCCAGCTAGGTTACCAAGACAGACAAACGAGAGAGAGATGAACTGCGAGCTATCACATCAACTTAACCTTACTGTTATTTGCTGACATCAAACTTAGAGTGTGGAGAACACAAGTTCATCTGATAGCAGTTCCTGCAATTCACTCTCAGGTAATTTTCAGGTGACACACTGAGGCAGAGGCAGGTCCCTGGCATAATTTGCGGGGCCCTACGCATTTTGCGTAGTGATCCTATAGAGCCGTCCAGCTCTGCCACTCGATGAGTTGCATATGCAATGTTGGCACATCAGTATCCAAACAGCCATGTGCACAAGCTCCTGTCCGTTCAGTTTGCTATTCTGCATTCCTACATGCCACAGCACCCCAGGACATGGCCATATGCCATCGGCTTGGCCCGTTGATCAACACCGCTCCAGCCTTGCCTGACAACTCACAGCTCACAGCTCACACACACACACAGTAGTTCCGACAGATGGGTGAAAAGGTGGGCCACGTCATGTGTGAATTGAACAGAGGGCAGGGGGGTGTTAGCAATTATGGTGAAACAGACTGCAAAGACAGACAGACACGTGTGTGTGTGTGTGTGTGTGTGTGTGTGTGTGTGTGTGTGTGTGTGTGTGTACACAACAAAAAAAGATGCACATGGGCAAGTACAGAAATACAAGCAAAGCATCAACCAAAACAACCCTGCTCTCAAGATGGAAGCCAATACTGAAGACGGACTTGTAGCCTTTATCTATCTAAGAAACACACAACGCATGTATAAGATACCAAAGCTTAATTTGACAGGCTGCTAATACCCCTTCTGCTGTCATTTGCCACAGTGGCAAAAAGGTGGAAATACACTTGTATCTGTGTTAGAGCTGATTAATCTCTCTCAACCCAACCTTGAAATCAAATCAAGATAATATTCAGGACAGGACCTTAGATCTTGAAGGTGAGTTATTTTGTCCATTGATTGGACAAGCACGTAGAAGCTATATTCCGCATTGGTTCAACAGGAACATGTGCTGGCTGTGACAAAATCTTCTCCAAACCATCTGGAGGGCACAAGCAATGTATTTTATACAGATATGCCACATAGTTCCAAAGTATGATCAAAATGTAACTGCCCTGTGTACAGTAACAGCTGTCTGACTACAAGTCAGTTGAAAATTGAGTTAACAAAATGTACTCCATCTCCTTTGCGAAGATGATTTAAACGTGCCTGTGTATGAACAATTTAATTTGGGTTTATGTTATATTTAAATATTTACACAAAAGGAAAAAAAAAAATCCTATAGCGCAATAACACCCGTTGAATTTACAGAGGTAAATAAATCATTTTAAACTGTTGGTGTTGGTGGTTCAAACTGTTAGTCGGTGCATGAGGTATAATGTATCTGTAGTTGTTCACATTGTCAAATGTAAAGATGCAGTTCAATTCAGCTCGCGTTCAAAGTCAAACTAGCCCATTTTGAAGCATGTTGGCTGCAGTGGTTAACTTAAGGAGCGCTGAGCAAACTAAAGAAACAAGTAGCCTACATTACTAACATGACCCATATTATATATCTGACTGTTAACTAAATTGCCATTGGGCGAAAACCCCTGGAATTATTATTGATTACTGTGATTCACGTATGAATGTAATTTTTCATTTATATATTCATCAACCTTATTTTTTTGATTAAGGCCACTTAATCTATTAGTTTTTATGATAGTTAATGTTGCAACTATCGATGAGTCTGACTGGTAGAGTTGATTTATCTTTGACTTTATTCCCGGCTTTGTTGTCATTGAAATAATGCCAATAAGCTATCCAATGTAAAAAAAACGTGAAGTGTTTACCGGTATTTATTGTCAAAATGGGTCATTAGAGGAGAAATACTGGAATTAATTTACTGACTTAGAATGTAAGTCAATAGGAACAGAAGAAGCAGTTGCTGAATGTGTGTAGTAATGGAGTGTGGGAGAGGGCTGAGAGTGAAAGTGGTGTTGAGAGCGATGAGAATAATCCGCGGCCATGTAACAGAGATAAAGACACAGAGGTTTTAGCTTCACACAGGAGATTGACCTCATTACTGGCAACAAGCACACAAACCAACACCCGCACACACACCCGCACACACACGCAGCAGAAATGTAAAATATAAATGCGTTTGACCAGTCTTCTTACTGTCAATGACTCACTCTATCACTCTGTATGTGTGTGCGTGCGATTGCGCGTGCAGTGAACCGAGAACACTGCAACCTTGATCAGAAGCGGAGAAAAGGAGCGCTGCCCCCTCCGCTCTCACATTCATCAACAGTATGTGTTTGATCTCTCAGCCACATCACACATGCGCCCTCCAATCAACCGCTGCTGCCTCTAAGGCCCCCTTTGGCCTGTCTGCCTGCACACACCGACGCACACACACACACACACACACACACAGGAGGGAACGTCCCACACAGAACCCATTATGACTTTTGATTAAATTTGAGTATAGCTCATGTATAAAGGCCATGGCCACTGCAGCTTCATTCAAGTCTGTGTAAGTGTGTGTACATGTGTGCACGAAAAGAGAAAAAAAAATCTAAAATGAGTGACTGTAAAGCTTTCTAACCTTTGTAATATAGACCCTAACTGCTGCCAAGGGAGGCTAAAACCTAAAAGGGCTCTGTAACACTTCATAACTCTGACTTAAATGAAACAAATACAACTCTATAGCCATTAGTGTGAGACGAACACGCACACACACACACACACACACAAACACACACACACACACAAACACGCACACATACACGCTGAAACAAACACACATACACACTGTCCTGTCTTTAGAAGTTGGCAAGGCAACCAAGGTCATTAGGTTTATTTCCTTTGGCAGAGAAGTGTTTTTAGGAGTCCTAATCTGCCTGGTGACACTCAGGTTTGTCAAAAAAAAAAAAAAATGATTGGATGAGAGGGTCCCTTACACTAATGAACCACTCCACTTGAACAGACAAAGTGAGAGAGACAAACAAGGGAGACATAAGGAACAACTTAAAACCAAACAGTGTGTCATTTTCGGGAAACAGCGACAGCCTTGCAAAGACATTTTGACTTGTGATAGCAGGAGAAGCACATGTGTAACTAATATCAGTAACAATAAATCAATTCCATTTGGATATGTATGCCAGTGAGCCAGCATGCACAAAAAGGTCCTGTAACTGGCACACCGATCGCAGCCCCTTTTAAGGAAATTAATTACACCTGGGGAGAAAAACTGTCTAAATCCTTAGTTTAGCTGTGTATATTTCATGATATAAATGTATGGTATAATCACTAGGATTATCCAGAGTGACTGATCTCTTAATACGGGGGGGTGGACTCAATAACAGTAACACGTGTGCAAAATGTAGTATGTACAAAACATAACAAGTGTTCTGTCATTGTACGAGGTAATTTTGCAATGCTGTAAGCACCACAAACTAAACTCTGTTAGAAAAGTAAGATAGAGAAGAGATGAAGAGCTGACACATTTACCACTGACACATGACAATTTGCCAATAGTCAGAAAATTTGTCAGCACTATTTTGATAGTTCTTCATGTATTATTTATATATAAATATTATATTTCATGAAAAAAATCCCCTTACTGACTTTCAGCAAACGATCTCAGCGAGACTATACTCGAGAATTTTAAAGCGTTTGACGCCCCTTTGGCACCAGGACACCTTTATTGTTGTTGTAATTTAAGTGGACTAGCGCTTTAAAAAAAACGTACTTTTGTGTGTTTTACCAGTCGGTGTCCCAAAGGATCATTCAATTGTTACTTTATCAGATTTAAAAAATGCAAAGACTTAATAGCATAATGATTTTGTCATTCCTTGTTCATGCATCAAAATCTCCTCTTTCCTTATTTCCGTGCACTTTTATCTTTTAAAATCTTTTATATATCCAGTCGATCCAGTCATTGCCCTGAACATATTAGCTTCGTCACTCCAACAAAAAATTGGTAAATAATGCCAAACTTCAACCTTCATCTCTACCTAGCTGAAATCAAATGACTAATTAATAGCACACTGTTTCAGTTTTTTAAAGACAGGTTGGAGTGGGGTGGGGGGGTCAGCTATCCACAACTAAAAAGGCTCATGTTGGAGCCTTTATGAGATGAGTCCTTCCTCTGAACTTTTGCTTCTGGAGCATATAACAGGGAGAGAAATGACCTGCTTCCTGTCCAATTCATGTGGTTCAGAAATGTCCAGCAAATATAAATGAGCTAATTGTGGCTTTTTGATGCCGAACCTTTTGCAGCGTGTGTGTGTTGTGCTCGTATGTTATTTTTCTGAGCTCATGAAGCAGTTCTTATAGTCGTTAGTTGGGGTTAGATAAAGGTGAGCAAATCCAAGAAGAGTGGAAAGGCAGGGCATTAATTATACTAAATGGAGAAAGATTGTGCTCGGATCCCAAAAGTTAACAATAACAATACACTTGCACCAGGCACGAAATGCTCAATCATACAAAACAGTATGTTTTTGCATATTGATTTATTATTCCAAGTTTCTGATCATAAACCAACCCTATGTGAATTCTTGTCATATCAGACCTTGCACCATACACACACACACTATAGAACAATGATGCTGCTTACGCGTCAGACAAATGTCCTACTGGAGATTGGACTAGTGTTCCCAGCTTAGCACCCCCCCAGCAGCTGTCCAATCATCCTAATATAACAGCAGGAACAGAACAACTCAGTGGCTAAGGCCCCAGATTAAAACTATCTGCATCCCACAGGATAAAGTGCGGCAGCAATGCAACAAACTAATACAAGCAAGATGAGGTTAGATTTAGTGATGTGTAGCGCTGCAAAACAAGTTCTACAGCTGGCAGCTATGACAGCGGACAAGCAGCATGTGATAAAAGTAGTAAAAGTACACAAGTTCATCTTAAATTAATATTGATTTCTTAAGAATTCCTGCATGACAATTTCACAGACAATTTGAAATTTTCTGGATCTGACGTAATGTCCACCAAAAAAAAACCCACACATAACAAACATAATAAAAGGACAGAGGAAAATCCTCGTCAACCAAGGATGAATCAGAGAGTCCTTTTTCCATAATAACAAATGAAAAGCGTTTGTTAATGAACTCTTCTGGCAACAAAAACCCAAAGTACATGGTAGACAATAAATCTACCCAAAACAAATGGTAGACATTAAATCTATTAAAGTGTTGACACATTTTGGATTTTTAAATGCATATACAATACAGGGTTCTCTACTCTCACTGTAAAAGGTCAATTCTGCTCAGGGGTAGGCAAGCTAGCCCCTCTATACTAAAACGTGTGTCAGCCTGTGAACGTATACAGCTCGGCGCCTTATTCTCTAAGTAAGTCTCAAATCTGTGTCACAGTTCAAGACAGATTTCTTTTAAAACGTTCAGAAATGGTTAGTAAAAGTTACTCACCCTTGTGATAGCTAAACCATTGTAGTCAAGTAAGCCCAGCTCATAAAGCTAGCATCATGATGAATGCTAATAAGAAGCCAGAGATGGCCCCTGTACTCTATTGTGTACTGGGAGCATCATGCTTTCCCAGTAAATCGTAGCAGCTCTGCACAAGAACTAGTGGATAAGAGAGAAAACTGTGTCCATGGTATAGGTCTAGTTAGATCATACATGCTAACTGATTCATGACAACATCGCCCACATGTATGGAATAAGGTAAAACAAGATTGGGATTTATGTCACCCTTGCTGTGCCCCCTAAAAGCATGTGGTGGATTCTAAACAGGAACAAGCCACCACCATAGGAGTGCTTGTGACTGTGCATATGTGGCCATACTTTGGAAAATACGAGTAAAGAAATACATTAAAATACTGTAATGTTTAAGTGCTTCCGTTTTTTTTGCAATAAATTAGCACATGAGCCACTGTTTGGTGTAGAAGTTTTCAGAATAAAGTTAAAAGACATTTGTACAGTACCTAACCTGTATAAAAGGGGACAAACAACAATATGTTTTCAATGATTACAGAGCCATATTTACTTTTGGCTAAAACTTGCTTTTTTTGACAGCAGTGATTGTAAGAACGTTCTCTTTTTACAGTTCGGTTCTCTCTCATTTTAAATTTTTGAGAACTTCCACAAACAATGGTTATAGTACATACATGCTTGGAAAAATACAGTCCTGTACACCGTAAACTGTTGAGATGCTTGTCAGAGTATTTTCATGAAACTGAACTGAGCAAGTCTATGTGAATTTGATCCTCAGTGTTGTTCTTCACAGATGGAGTCCTGCCCTTGCTGCCCTTTGGTAATTGGTTTTCAAAGGTAAGTTTGTGTAAAGTGAGGTATTTTACACTGTTGTACAAACACATATAACACCTATAATTTGAGGGGAAAGTTTGAATCAAAACAATATGTGCTGTAAATCCAATTCTAGCTCTACTGTATGTGCACTAAGCTCACATCAACTAACTTGTATCTGTCATGTCAGCTTAAAGGGTCACTAACCAATGGACTGTTGTGTCCAACGCAAAGCAAAATGACTAGCTAAAGAGAAACATTATCTTTTCCTCCTCCTCCTCTTGCTCGGTCTTTGACCTTCTGCAAGAAAGGATCATCCCACCGTCTGGCACAGTTTGCCACAGAAGCAGGATTTATGAAGGGGAAATTGCAACTGGCAAATGGGTAGGGTGGAGGGAAAAAAATGCCCCCCCGGGGCAGAAAAGAAGGGATGGAGAGAGGGAGGAACGGAGGCAAATATTTGACAGGGACACGGGAGGACTAATAGCTGGAGTTGACCTCCTGGTGAACCCTTATTGTCTTTGGGAGGCAGCAGGATCTATGATGAGGAAAACGTCTTACCCCCAAACAAATAGGTAATGAGTGGTAATGAGAGACAATGAGTAAGAGAGGGAGAGAAAGGGGAGGGGAGGGGAGGAAGATGTATATAATGTAAGCCAGACGCAGACAGACAAAATTACAGAGAAACAGCGAGGGGAAGAGAGAGCGAGAGCAGCTGCAACAGGGCTGAAAGTGAAGCTGAGAAGGTGCCGGGCTGCAGAGGGAGCATCCAGGGAGTTGGGTGACGAGAAACACTGTCCGTTTGTGGCCAATGATAATACTTTCCATTCTAGCTGGCTCTATGTGGGGGTCTGCGGTATGTGTGTGTTTGTGTGTGTGTGTGCATGTGTTTGTGTGTTTGTGTGTTTTTGTGTGTGTGTGTGTGTGTGTGAGCTGATGATTCTCCTGATTGCAGGCTGGCGCCCTGCTGGCGAGCCCCCTGCACACTGAAATTAAATCCACTCTGCTCCGTTATAAATTATAATGCTTTACAAACAACACCCCCACCAGGGTGGGGTGGGGGTTTGGGGTAAGCAGAGAGAAAATGGATGGTGTTGGAGAGGAAGAAGGGGTGGAGAAAAATTGGAGGTGTAAGGAATAAAGTATTTGCAAACAAAGATGAAGAAGACATAGAAAGAGGGTTATTATAAGAAAAAAATCTGCGTTTTAATGCTAATTGAATTTGTTGAATTTAAGACCTAACATAAACAGAACACAGCTGGCAAAACCAGCCTTTTAAGCAACTGAACACAGCTAAACAATACAGCATTGGTGTACAAAAGGAGGGGCAGGACAGAGACAGAATTGCACTCAGACCCAAGTCTTAGTTCATCAGTCAATGAATCTGCCTTGAATTACAGACTTTGAAAATTTGAAAGATCTTACCTTAAAAAAAAGGAAAGTAAAAAGCCGAAATGAAGTAAACAGGATAACAGACTGATACAGCAGGGATGTGTGTGGAGGAGATACAATAGAGAAAGAAAGGCTCTGATACTGTTGGGGGGGTGGGGAGGGCAATAAAAACCGCTGCTAAATGGACCTCGTGGTGCCAGAGGCAGCGTGCCGTACTGATATCCCACCACACTGTCACCATATAACCAAGTCGGTGCTGTCGTAGGCAACATAAATGATAACCAGTTAACATGGTGCAAGGATCCTCTAAGTCAATTTGGGATGAGATGGAAAGATAGTGGATGTCCCTACTCCTCAGCTCCCTCAGGTGTGAGAGTGAATGCTGATATTTAAGTTTTCCTTATAGGGCTGAAAAAATCAAGCACCAGAAAATTAATAGAGAATTTTGATAATCGATTCATCGTTTAAGTTATTTTCAGTCAGTTTTTAAACATTCACTGGTTCCAGTTTGTCATTTCAGTGCTGAAATGATTATGTATTAACTATTTTGATAAAATGTCCTTTATCAAGCTGAAATGCCAAAACATACTCCAATGGTCTGACAATTTAACAACAAAATGATGAATCTGAAAAGGAAAATTTGCCAGTGGAAATCATTTAAACAAAATTAAAATCCTGTCTGTTATCTGTGGTGTTAAATTATACTTTATAAAGTTTCAAAAAACCTTACCACCTAATCAAACACGTATGCAGTCTTACTATATACTATTTGTAGTACTAACTCATGTCAAAATGTTTCCAATATACTGTATATAACGCACGCCATGCCAAATTATCATTTAATTAAGAGCAGTGTTGGAAAATACCTGAACTCAACATAATGCAATCTCATACAATAATCCTACAACAAAAATCATGTCAAGTATGTCAAAATACTATGACAATGACAACATTACGTGTTATTTGTAACTAATGGTCTATTTTGGCCCTGTATCTTGGCCTGTCTGTAGCTACAACTGGCAGACTGTTTAAGGAAAAGCCTAATTCCATCCCAGCAGGGCGGGTCATGTGGGGCTATCCCCATTGTCTGCCAATCAAACCTGAGACACAGACGCCTTGCACAAAACTCAGCGTCACTTCTGCTAACCCCTCAACACAAAACCCATGCCAGTGATACAGGACACATCTGCCACTACCTCCTACAAGGGCTGTCACAGCCTGTTTCGGGGCAGCAAAAATATGGCCACACCCATCAACTGCCCTTGCTGTTAATATGGTTACCAGAAATGATGGCGTAACAAACAGACAGTTAACTGTGCATTAACAATGTGAGCGTATTGGTTGATTGATCACTGTCTACTTGAGTGAGATACTTTGCATCACACTGCATTTGCAAAGATTGCAATAGTTGTGTATTTTTTACAATGTGTTAAAAAAAGTTAAGAGAAGTAACAAGTGAGCACCAATTAGGCAGAAGTTCTCAAAAATAAACACATTACTGAAACTAGTTCTGAGCTTACGGTCATTACCAGCAATGGATAGAGATGTTCTCCAATCATGTCTATTCTAGCCCAGTTTCCAAGGGAATTATGTTCAAATTGAACAACTCTGCAGCACATGATTCATGTCAACTGCCAATGTTGAGTGCAAATGCAAGGAGGGGTGTGACCTTAATTTAGTGAGGTGGAAAGGTGGAGGAATGAGTGGTGGATGGAGTTGACTGTGAAGCAGCGTTTGCTTCAATTTTTCTTTTTTAATTTGTAAGCATTACCTTTTCCTAACCTTAGTGTTTTATTTTCTAAATATAGCTCAACTCAAACATAGTTACCATGTGCAGATATTGCAGAGATGTTGGCACTGAAAGTTACTAAAAAACATATCAATGAACATGATACTGGCTTATACAGAATTGTCAAATATCACTGAAAGGGTTAATTTATTCTTTTGTCTTTTAGGTGAAAGTGGACAAGAAGTGGGAACTAGATTGCGGCTAGAAATTGACATAGTTAGCTTATTCTAGAGGTATTAACGATGAAAAAAAAATCATATATAGAAATCCATGTGATGGATTTATTAACCTTTCGTCAAAATAGATGCCTAATCATTTCCATGGTACCTTGTAAGATGAAAAGACAGATTCTGATGCACACAGAACAATTTAGGTTTATCATACATTGCAAATTAGTAGAAAACCCCCAGCATAGATGCAGCCAGGTAGAAGAGAGAAAAGACTGAGCAAACAGATTTATTCTATTTTAAATGTAAACTCAGCTCTGGGTCAAATATGGCCTGTTTTGCCTGAAGAGCACCAACAGGAAGTAGAGGTGGCAGCTGGGAGCAGTACCAGCAAGTCCCAAACACACCAGAGCAGAAGAAAAGACATCAGCTGTCATGACCATGAGGATAAACATAAAAGAAAGAGACAACGAGGAAAGGTACAACACAACCTGACAGTAATATGTGTTTGCAAGTTCAATCGTAATGTTCACATGCAGCATTGAGCAGATTATGACCCTTGAACATAGCCAAAGTGTATATGCAACAACAGCAAATTGTAGAGAGACTGTATACATACTGTCAGTGCTTTTTTAAGACATTCGGTAGCATGTAGGACATCTGACACATCTGTCCCTCTAGGTTTTTTGGGGGTTTTCTTTCTGTTGCTTGGAGTGAAACAGCACATTCAAGACACAAATCTCCTACTGTCTATATGTTGGTAAGCACCTGACCTATGTCTACAGTTATTGATCAAGGCCCCCAATCACTATAATCTTTCAGGTTTCAGATTTCCTCATGGGTATTCAAAGCTACAAAATACATTAATCAAAAACATGAAACGTATACAGGTTTCTTCCTCGTCAACCAGCATGGAGCTGACTGAGATCTATCTTTGTCGATTGAATTTGTGATGTTTACTGGTTAAAAGAGTTGTTCTGGTTCAGAGGACAGTGACATTTGTAGTGAAGGTCAGTTTCACAATGGCTTGAACAAATGCAGGTGTCAGTCGCGTATACATGCTGCTCCTGACATGTAACATTTGCAATGGTTAACAACGGTGTAGTCTAATGTATTGTAGTGGGTAAATACACACAAAATCCTGTCTGTGTGTGCGTGTATATATATATATATAAAAAAATATATAAAAGTTTCCTGTATTCGGATACACTTTTATGCACCAATTTACGCTGGAAATATCTTTATATATGTGAAGATGAAAAACATAGAGGACAATTCAAAATATATCAAAAATATAATAGAAAGCATGGTCTTGCATATCACTGGGTTTTCATAGTGGGTATACTGCGTATACCTGCATATCACGTAGACTACACCACTGGGTAGTAGTAGTATAAAGTGTAACTTGCAAGATGGGAAATATTAGTGCAGATAGACATATTATTATTATTTATTTATTTTTAAATCAGATCGCAGTGACATTGATTGAAGCTGTATTTGACATGTTTGCTCAAATTAAGTGCCTCCAGATTTGGAGAAATTACATCCTATCCCTGCTGCATCAAGGACACTGAGGACAAATTGACGAGTGTACAGGCAGAAAATCCATATTCACCGCTTCTTTTACAATTTCTTTTCCGTTTACAATCTTGATCACTGCACAGGGATGGAAACCATTGGCCCGAGCCAGCATACTGAGCTTACCAAAAATAGTAACAGTTACGGTAAGTGCACCAGCTGTCCAATCAGCTGGCTTCTGTTCCCCCTCCCAGCCAATTACAATGTGATGGGGGCTTGAGCAAACAAAGCATTATGGGTCGGTTAAGCCGTCCTCTCATCTGCAGGAGTTTGCTGTTGCTTTTCCCAAGGCGCACAAAACATCTGCAAACACCTGATAGGCCTGAGCAGTGGCCTTCAGCCCTCTTGTTGCCCGGGTTAAATTGTTACCACCTTTCTCTAATCCCGACTCTAACAATTAACTGTATGGCCGGGCACTTCAAAGCCCTCAACGGCCAAAGGGGTTAACCCTGACGCTCCCAGAGATTTGTTTTTGATTTTGCTTAGATCCCCAGACACTTTCATCTTTGGCCCTCGCTCCTGCTTCCTCACTAAATACCACAGGGCCAAGCCGGGGGCAGAGGGAGGTGCAGCTAATTTTGACAAATTCAGTGTGATATTTGAAAGCTAATTTTTGAGTTCCCATGAGGTAATCAATACAAACACAAGTATGAATTGTCATCAGGCAAAAAAAGATGGTGTCTAAATTGACATGTGTTTTATATTTGATTTTGATTATGCCAAAATTTCAAAAACTTGTAGGTCGTAGTTAACATCTCTCCTCATATTTCTTCTAAGCACAAACTTAGGACACTGCCTCTATTATTCTCCCGGCCAGTCTTCTGACACTGGCATTGCCACCTTTCCCACCTCCATGCCAGTGGGTGTGTGTTGGCTGTACTGGGCCCTACCTGCCTGTTCCAGCCCAATCCCCTCAGCTCTGTCACTTTTACTGTGTGTATGTTGGGGGAGGTAGATTACTCTGTGTGTGTGAATATGTGTGTGTGTGTGTGTGTGTGTGTGTGTGTGTGTGTGTGTGTGTGTGTGTGTGTGTATGTGTGCGTGCGTGCGTGCGTGCGTGCGTGTGTGTGTTAGGGGTAATAGTGTGTGAAGAGCTAGTCCTCCATGCATCCTGCCCCTCCTCTATCCCCCAACAGTCTCCCCTGCAGCGCCTCAGCAGGAACTGGAGCAAATGCGTTTAGGAATTAAGACTGGGGAATGGCCTAAGGTGTGTGTGTGTTTTGTGTGTGTGTGTATGTGCGTTTGTTGTGTTGTGTTGTGTTTTCATGGGGTTGTGCTGCTCTTTTGCGGCACGCCAGCTCCTGCCAGCTGCCCCAGGATGTGGCCTGTCACTTCACATAGCCACTGATGAGCCACACAAGTGTCAAGAAAGGTGAAGATGGAGATAACACCGTCACACACACAAACTAAAAAACACACAAACACCACTGATAGGTGAGGGAAAAATCCAGACAGCGCTCCCCTGCGCTGTGGGGTGGTTGATGTTAGGAGTCTTCTCATGATTTATATCATAAATCTTCATTTGGAAGGTTTTGATAATGAAGCAATCCTACTTGGAACTGTATCCCACAGAAATATGACTCAACAGAGACAGGAAACAAACAAAAAAAGAACTGACTCAACTTTCTTAGATGTTGTCATCATTCTAGGTCTGGCTCCAGTACCACTAAACACTTCTTCTGTGTTTTCGACTACTGTCTATTGTACACTGAGTTGTAATACTGTAAAGGGATGGGGGGAAAAGTAGAAAATAACAGGAGGCACAAGTGTTTCTGATCAATCCCTGGACTATTTACTGATATCAGAGTGAAAACTGCCTGAATTGACCAGATGGTAGGAAGTCCACCTGCATCTCATTACACACAGTCAACCTCAATGCTTGTACATGTATTAGCATAAGAGTTTTTCAAACCTCCAATCCAACAGACTCTACTATTGGTGTAATGTAAGAAGATACTTTATTTTTTTCTTCCTTTCCAGTTGTCACAGTTTCCAGACTTTTTTTGTTCTCAGGCAGATTAATACACACACATGGGGCACACACGCACAGTCAGCCACAGTCATCCTTCTCTATTCTTCCGTCTTTTCTTAGCCCACTGAACAATGAAGCATAGCTGATGTTAAGTGCCATGCTATTAGCTGTAGCAGCGGTAGAGTGCCTGTGGCTTTGCGCAGCACCCAAAGGCTCCATCTGCTGCCAAGCAACACCATATAGCACAGACACCAAGGTGAACACACGCATGCACGCACACATGCACACAAGCACACATGACCTACGGAATTTGTTTTGTTGTTTGGTTTCTTCAGCGGAATGGTTTGAAAAGAAGAAGTCTAGTAAATAAATAAAAATGTAATTATCATAATAATTTTAATGTTAAAACAATTGATTAATTATTGAGCAGAAAATCTTCTGATAACTGAATAAAGGTTTGATGATTGACTACAAGACAGTTGTAGAGTTTTAATTTAGGGAAATCCTACGTTGCCAGCTTCTAAAGATGGGATAAATAATATTTCTGTATTAAAACTGTTTTAAAGGACTTTTTCCAACAATGTTCAAACCCAGAGAAATTTAAAATGTTCACACAAACCACGTAATTTGGAATGCAACCTTGCTCTAACTCCCGGCCAAACACAGGAAACATCAGATGATACGTTAGAGAGTAATCGTAAATCATATGTCCTATAATTATACCAACAATACTAGCACATTTCTATGCTAGTATTCAATGCTAGTAGTCAATGTGCGACGTTGACAAATGGCTCATGCTAATGCTTGTTGGTGAATTTTGCACATGACATTATAATAAAGTAATTTTTAGTGTGATTGTTTTGACCATAGGTAACAGTACTGGGCGACCCCATGATTGAATTCACCACAAATACGTTACTACAGTAACGTTAGCGGTTTCTGTGGTTAACTGATCTAATGCTAGGTTAGCTAGCTAGCGCACCCCGTGGTCCCTCTGCCTCACTCATCACCGCTAAGAGGTTTTGCCGGGATGAGAGCGGACAGCACGGATCTGGGAAATTGTGAAGGGAATTTTTGATAATTTTTCTGATATTAACAATAATAAAAAACAAATAATAATCAGTAGACGGATCATAAGTGAATATAGCTGATCATTCTATTGTGACTGCTAGCTTCATGGTCCAAGATCTTATGAAAAGTTATTAAGCATAAAGAGTAAATGTATAACCAGACTGTGGGATAAACACAAAAACTATTACCATGGAGCAACTGACTAATGCAGCAGTCCTGGCTTTTATCATGCACCATTATATGGATATTCTCTAGGTGAGCTCTTACTATATGAACATGATCTACAATAATCTATGTGTTTTCATCAAATTACCAACCTCCATCCATAATATGCAGTCAAAGGGCTTGAGAGCGACCCACAGATCCCGATGTAATTACACACTATGCTTCTTCCCGGCCCACATACCATTCTGTCCCAATTCCCTGCTGTTTGGAAATCAGGGCTATGCTGGTGACAAGTTACAGTACACATGCCCCAGTTAACCTTTGATGTGAACATGTTCTTTTCTGAGGGAATGATATGGAGGCCAAAACCACGAGGGGCTACAGACTATCCCTGCAAACTGTACGGCTTCAAAGTCCTGTCTCTAATTTGAACCTTTTGTGCCACTTAAAAAGCCCATGGACTAATTTGACTCTGGCATGTAACAACCATTTGGAGGAATGTTTGTCTGTCGTGTGTGTGTGAGTGAGTGTGGGACCACAGGCCTACCTGCTTTGATCATGGCACAGGAAGATTATGACAACACACACAGACACACACACACAGAGAGACAGACAGACAGACACACACACAGACACACACACAAGCACACACACACACACACTACATGTAGCACCACGTCTGCATCAGTGTAAAGAGCATGTAGACACAGACATATGACTGACCACTGAGATAAGACTGACAGATCACTGTGGCATTGACATTTTATTCACTGACAGCAGAATGGCATTTAATTCATGTTTCTGACTCCGGCTAGGAGTGGGGCAAGTGTTTGGCACATTGTGGATTTAATAGCTTAATAACTAACTTTGCAAGAGTAAGGTTTAGTGTTTCGCGAATGCATCTTACGCTATCACCCGGAGACAAGCATTAGCAAAGTGGAGCAATGAACTCTAGCACTAGTAAACGAACCGGCCTACTGTCGCAAAAAGCAGTGCCTCCCTCTACAAAACAACCCGCCAAATCTTAATGGTCTGTTTGACCTTCAAGACCTGTTATCTTAACAGCCAGTTATGTTTCATATTGAAATTTAGTGGACTGATACATGAGTGAATGGTTTGGAACACAGTACACTGGAATAAAGATATCAACTAAAAATAGTGGCCCCATTTCTAATAATGAAAAGAGCACCAGATATTTATTAAATTGTACTCCTATAACATTGTCATGATGGACAGCTTAAAAATGATCAAAATCTATGCTGCACAACCAGCGATATTGTTTATTTATTCTGAAATTCTTCCTTGTCAAAACTACAGTGCAACTCAACCTCAGACAGTTGGATTGGAGATATAGGTTTGTAATACTATTAGCGGTACTATTAAAGTGACACAGAGGTCTGGTAAACTCACTTATTTTTAACTCCACAACCGCAGATTTCTTTCATTTTCAAACGTGTGGTCTTCAGCGCCAACTACTGCTGTGACATCACAACAGCTGTAAACACACTAAGTTTAAAATCTGTGGAGTTCCCTATTAAATTGAGAATTGATTTTAAATCGGTTCTGAATAGACTTTTGACACCAAGGGCCCTATTTTAAAGATCTAAGCGCACGGCGTGAAGCACCTGGCGCAAAATCTGGATTTCTAAAAATAATTTCAACTGAAGTAAAGGCAATCAGGCTTTTCAGATGGGGTTGCATGTCTAATATGATCTACTAAAGTCTAAAGGTATAACAATATACATATATAACAATATATATGGCATCTCATTGTTTGAGAAACATCCACTTTGAGCATTATTTCAATAGTAACTCCCATGACTTAACATCATATCAATGGCTGCTATAAAAACTTATAAACTAAATTAGATTTGAAAACTAATGAGCATATAAAAACACTTACACATACAGCTTAGACTTCTCTTATATCAAAGAGAATGTGAGGAATTCCCTCCCTGCCTCCTGTGGTGACAGACATGCGTTTTCCGTGATTCTAGCCAACAGTGGTCACGATGGCCATGACATCAGCAAGAGCAAGCTACCTCTAGGGACCATTGATTAATTAACATGGCTTTAGCCGGCAGTGCCGCACAGGATGTGATCTAATTGACAGTGGGTAATTATGTAATGGCCTCGCCTTGTAAAAGGAGATGAGCTGAAAGTACTGTAACCTAGAGTGGAAATCCAGAAGCACCATGCACACTGGAAACACACACACACACACACACACGCACACACACACAAAAGTACATAAGGCTGGTTTGTTTTCCTGTCGTTGCCCTTTTACCCTGCTGATGTGGGTTGGTTTGCTAGGTGTTGAGGGGGTGGTGGAGGCAGTCGTCCCTCGCTCTGCTCGCTCCGTAATAGGCCGATCTGAGTTTGTTTACCCCAGCTGAAATGTCATGAAGCAGCCGGCCCTTTGATCCAGCATTAATGTCACCACAATATGTGTCATTATCTGGAAGTCGGGTACCCCTTCACATCCTGCTTATTGGAAAAAGAAACGTGACTAAGATGCTGCTCAATAAATATTTTGTACGGGGCAAGAAAGCATTGCATGCCAGTGGAGGCCTGTGACTGGGCGGGTGGGTCAAAACAAATCACAAATGCTGTTGCTAGCAACAATGTGGTGCCTGCGAACATCTTCACTGTTTAGTCACGAAGAAACCAATCTGACAAAGTAAAAAGGAAGAAAATCTGGCAAAATTAAACACTTCAACAGTAGGTGCTGACTAGTGTAATGGCTTCGCGCCCACCCCCCCAATTGGGCAAACAAGGCAATTGAGCAAAGATGTTGAAATGTGTAAAACTACACATACCATATAGATGCCAGTTTATTAGAATCCCCCGGCTAAAACTAATGCAGTTTAGCAATAGAGACATGTGATACAAATTATTATTTTTGGGTAGACAAAATCTCTCAGTCCAACAGCAGCCTCCAAGTTGAATCAACACAACTAAACAATTTCAACATTATAACTGATGAAAGTATGATTTATTGCAGGATTGTTATATTCAACCTCATTAGGCAGCTAAGTGGACCTAATTAACTGGCTGAATTTCAACAATATGGTAAAAATACGCAAGATTATGTCTCGTGAAGAAGAAGTGATACTAACTTTACTTGTACTTCAATAAAACCTTAAGCATCTATGTGTGATCCCTATTAAGTATAACAATTTCATTACATAACATTCGTTGGCTTTCTAGTTTGACTGGACAGGCACTCACTATGACCAAAGCCACTGTTGCAGAAGCGGAGACTGTCACAGTAAGGATGAGGAAGGTAAAGTACAAGATGCTATTAAGTGCTGACCTGGAATCAGATTAGAAACTCCTTTGATCTTAATCTTGACAGTGAAGGAAATGAGTTAAAGCTGATCCGGTGTCAGTGGTTTCTGGCTACCCTTTGATGTCCAAATGGGATGTAGGCCTAACATAAGGAATGACCAAGCGGCAACCTCCGGGCCTTAATAGCCAATGTAGACGTTACAGAGACTGTACTGCTCTTAAAAAGAAGTCAGACTGTATAGAAGGCTATGAGAAAAAAACACTTCTTCTCACTGTTTGTTTTACCTCAGTAAACCTTTTCCTAATGAGTTTATGGTTTCAATTGCTAGTTTCAAGTCTACTTCCATACAGCACAATGTTTATTATTTAAATTATGGTCCAGTTTATTTTAATATAGACAATAAAGCAGGGCATGCTTTAGGGAGTGGCTACACGCCAACTTGTCAATCAGTTTAGAGGATTAGCAATGTGTATCCAAGGCACCGTGTACATTGAAATAGCCCTAGAGTTGTTTTTTGGTGTCTTCTGTGTATTTGTCTTAAAAGTGGACCCTTTCATAGTGTGAATTCCCTATATTAAAGTTAACTGGAACATTTTGGTTGCCTAAAAATGTCTTGTTTAGCTTTCTGTAGGACCTTGTCAGCCAAAGCTAGCTAGCTGGCGCTAGTATTAGATGTTAACTTACGAGAAAGTTAGCAGATTTTCAACCGGCTCAGTGTACTGCCATACATGCAGATGAACGTCACCAGAGCCCGGAGGTCCCCGTTTGGGTGGGTGATATCACAGATGCAACTATTCCTATTTTCCATGATGTAATCCTCCTGTATATCTACTGTTGGATACTGTAATATCTCCTTCAGTGTGGTTTGAAAACAAGACGTTCCTCAACTTGTAGCCATCACTGGAACATATTCAAATATTAAGGCTGCTGTGTTGTGTTAAGGTCAGGAATTAGTGTCTGAATATGGAATACAGGCCTGAGAGGAAAAGAGAGGGCATAAAAGTGGCTGTGCAGAGGGCTAAAATAACAATCTGACTACACCAGTCTCAGCTCCATCTGCTTCTAATTACTCACTATCCTTGAGATGGAGGAGAGGGGGGGAGAGTAGTACAGGAACTAGTGTCAGCACTGGGTTACATGAGTGAGAAGAAACCTGCTTCATTTCAAGATACCGAGCCCTGTTACCTGGGAGCTGCGTTTTCATGCATGTTTCTATTTGTGAGTTTGCTTACATGCACATATATTCTAGCATCTCTCCAGTGCTGCTACCACTAATTTAATGCCACAGTGCATGAGGCGGATTTCAAATGGCCATTGCATGCACCACAGACTTTCAATTTGGCCAAGTGAGTAGACACAACAGGCTGGGCCAGTGCTCCTCTGCACTGTGTGTTTGTGTGTGGGCAGGGTGAATAACGTCAGAACTCATATGTACAGTATATTTGCGCTAACATGAGTAGGATGCTAATGACTGAGCCAGTGATCCGGCACTAGTCCACCAGGCTATCAGGGTAACAAATGCAGAGGTGACTCACTAATCACAATTCATTTACTCATTAGCATTAGACTTGCCACCACAGCCCACTTACTACACAGAGCAAGTGTGGATTATGCTATGCTTGGCTAACACTAACCCGTTGAGGAAAGTGCAGTGAGCCACTGCCTGATTAGCATTATCACTCTGT